>NW_023664325.1:45838-51455 GCF_015228065.2 Penaeus monodon
CTTCCTCAGACCGGACCCCCCTGCACGAGGCTGCCTCTGGGGGTCATAAGGCAGTGGTGGACGTCCTCGTGGCGGGGGGGAGCGACCCCAACGACAGAGACAGGGAAGGTAAGGCGACGGGATCGACGTTTCTTTTATTGCTGTCATTATTATCTATATCTTTATTATCTTCCTAATCAGTATTATTTTGTATCGGTTTTATTAAGGTTTATGATAATTATGAAAACAAAATTATAATCAGAAGCATAATAGCATTATTTTATTATTATTAATATTATTATTATTAATGGTATTACTTTTATGATTATAATATTCTTTCAGATCCACAACTATTTAAATTTCTTATATTATTATTATTTATTTATTATTATTATTATTATTATTATTATTATTAATATTATTATCATTACGATCTTTATTTTTGTCGTCATCATCATCATCATCATCATCATCATCATCATCATCATCATCATCATCATCATCATCATCATCACCATCACCATCACCATCATCATCATCATCATCATCATCATCATCATCATCATCATCATCATCATCATCATCATCATCATCATCGTAATACTATAATTCTCATGATCCTTTGAGAAGCAACCAATTGATTTGTGGAACATTGTCTGGGGAAAATGGACTAACTGGCACCTTCCGCCAAACTCCCGCGTTATTTGTGAGGAAAAAACGTGGTTTGCATGCAAGTATTTTGTATATTGATGGCACCTTGTGATTGCTCTGTTCACAGCCGATGGTGTTGATGCAAATTAGTGGTCTGAGGTCCTTTATTCAGTGCTTATGAACGTCATTTTTCTCTCAGTAAAAGCGCGGTTTTTTCTCGTGAGTTGCCAATTAGTCAATTTCCTAGAACCGATGTTGTGTAACCCAGCTTTATATATGTGATGTTACTGAAATATGTATGTCAATGTTATTCTATTTATATGTTGTTATATTCTACATGCCTTGTATAATCTCATGTATTGTCACATGCCTATATTCCCACACACACACATACATATAAGTATGTCCATTGCTTTACCTGTTTATTCGTCTCTCGTTGCCACACTAGACATTCCTATGTTGTATTGTCTATCCCCTTCCACAAGAGCTATGCATTGTTGTAACACTACCTTTCATCACCACTGGTTGCCATATGTTAAGCACGTGATCTATGCCCATATTTAGACCACTGTAGGAGATGACAGGCAGACTCCTGACAGACAGACAGGCAGATTCCCTGCGGGAATCAGATTCGCTGCTGGAATCTCCTGACAGACAGACAGGCAGATTCCCTGACAGACAGGCAGATTCCCTGCGGGGAGCCAAGGAGCAACACCTCGCTCCTTGGCACAGCCGTACTCCATCATTACTATTCAAATAAAAGGGAGTCATTACATCTTGCTCGTCTACCTAACACCCTAAGCTCGCCACCTACCATACTCTATTAGGGCCCATCATTCCGGCTCTTACATGTTGTTAACGAGATATTTAGGACGTGTGTGTGTGTGTGCGTGCGCGCGTGTGCGTGTGCATGCATGCGTGTGTGCGTGCGCGCGTGTGCGTACGTGCGTGCGTGCGTGTGTTTGTATGTGTGTGTGTGTGTGTGTGTTTGTGTGTGTGTTTATCAGTAAAACCGCGGGATTTTCTCGGGAGATGCCAATTAGTCAATTTCCTAAAACCGATGTTGTTAACGAGATATTTAGGACGTGTGTATGTGTGCGTGTGTGTGCGCACGTGTGTGTGTGTGTGTGTGTGTGTGTGTGTGCGTGCGCGCGCGCGTATGTGTGAGTGAGAGTGTGAGTGCGTGCGTGCGAGTATATGTGTGTGTGTGTGTGTGTGTGTGAGAGAGAGAGTAGAAGGAAGAGAGAGAGTTGAGAAAGAAAGATTGAGAGAGAGAGCAAGGGGAACAAGCGAATGGCAGATGGAAGACGGGAAAAGAGAGTAAGAAAGGAGAGCAGGAGCCAAAGAAAAACAGATGGTCGAGGAGGAAAAGAAGAGAGGAGGAAGAGGAAGAGATAGATTTTTCGTCCTTTTTGTCCTTTTTTCGTCCTTTTTTTCCCCTCTTCCTTTTTCTCGGCTCTTCCTTTTTTTCCACTCTTCCCTCTTCCGTTTTCTTTCCTTTCACTTCCTTTTATCCCCATTAACCTAATTCCCATCCTCACCTTCCCCTCCATTTCCACCCTCCTTCCCCTCACCCATCAACACGACGCTTAATACAAGCTTCTTCCTCCTTCAGCCCGGACCCCCCTGCACGAGGCTGCCTCTCTGGGTCATAAGGCAGTGGTGGACGTCCTCGTGGCGGGGGGCGGCGACCCCAACGCCAGAGACTGGAAAGGTAAGGCGACGGGATCGACGTTTCTTTTATTGCTGTCATTATTATCTATATTGTTATTATCTTCTTAATCAGTATTATTTTGTATCGGTTTCATTAATGTTTATGATAATTATAAAAACAAAATATAATAATAAGCATAATAGCATTATTTTATTATTATTATTATTAATGGTATTATTGTTATGATTATAATATTCTTTCAGATCCACAACTATTTAAATTTCTTATATTATTATTATTTATTGATTTATTACTATTATTATTTATTGATTTATTATTATTATTATTATTATTATTATTATTATTATTATCATCATCATCATCATCATCATCATCATCATCATCATCATCATCATCATCATCATCATCATCATCATCATCATCATTATTACTATTATCATTACGATCTTTATTTTTGAAAATGGACTAACTGGCACCTTCCGCCAAACTCCCTCGTTATTTGTGAGGAAAAAAACGTGGTTTGCATGCAAGTATTTTGCATATTGATGGCAACTTGTGACTCTCTATTCACAGCCGATGGTGTTTATGCTAATTAGTGATATGAGCTCCGTTATGCAGTGCTTTTGAACGTCATTTTTCTCTCAGTGAAAGCGCGGGTTTTTGTCGGGAGTTGCCAATTAGTCAATTTCCTAGAGCCGATGTTTACTCCCGAGATATTTAGGACATAATTGCCTACTGATTTGTGCGCGCGCGCGCGCGTTTGTGTGTGTGTGTGTGTGTTTTTGTTTGTGTGTGTGTGTTCGTGTGTGTGTGTGTGTGTGTGTGTGTGTGTGTGTGTGTGTGTGTGTGTGTGTGTGTGTGTGTGTGTGTGTGTGTGTGTGTGTGAAGAAAAGAGAGGAGAAGGAGAGGAAGAGAGAAGAGGAATAGGAAGAGAGGGAAAGAGGAGAAGAGGAGGTGGAAGAGAGAGAAATCAGAAGAGAGAGTGAAAGAGGAACAGAGAGAGAAAGAGAAAGAGAGAGAGAGGAGGAAGAGAGAGAGAGGAGGAAGAGAGAGAGAAGAAGGAAGAGAGAGAGAAGAAGGAAGAGAGAGAGGAGAAGGGGAACAAGAGAATGACAGATGGAAGACGGGAAAAGAGAGAGTAAGAAAGCAGAGGAGGAGCAAAAGATAGACGGATGGTCGAGGAGGAAAAGAGGAGAGGAGGATGAGGAAGAGAGGGAGAGAGAAGAGGAGGAAGAGAGGGAGAGAGAAGAGGAGGAAGAGAGGGAGAGAGAAGAGGAGGGAGAGAGAAGAGGAGGATGAGAGGGAGAGCGAAAAGGAGAAAGAGAGGGAGAGATAAGATGAGGAAGAGAGGGAGAGATAAAAAGAAGAAGAGAGGGAGAGAGAAGAGGAAGAAGAGAGGGAGAGAGAAGAGGAGGAAGAGAGAGAGAGAGAGAAAGTAAAGTAGAGAAAGAAGAGAGGGAAAAAGATGAGTAATAGGAAGGGAAAGAGGAGAGGAGGAGGAAGAGAGAGGTGAGACAGAGAGAGTGGAGGAGGAGGAGGAGGAAGAAGAGAGGTGGAAGACAAAACGTGAGGTCTTCTTCCCTCTCTCTTTATCCTCCTTCCTCTCTTTTTCTTTTTTTTCTCTTTCCATTCTCTTCTTCATTCTCTTTTGTTCTTCCCTTACTCTCTCCGCTTTCAACGCTTCCTCTTCTTCCTTATTTTTCCCATTTCTCTCCCTCTCTTTCTAGTCTATTGGTCTGTCTAGTCTGGTCTATCTTTTCTCTCTCCTTTACCTCTCTTTCTCTCTTTCTTTCAATAATGCCGTCAATAATCGCTCTCCTCTCCTCTTCCTTTTCCGTTCTCTTTCTATCCTCCCTTCACTTCTCTCCTGTCCCTCCTTCCTTTCCCTCTGTCTATCACCCTTGCCCTCTTTCTCTCTATCCCCTTCCTTTTTCTGTCTGTCCTTACTCTCTCTTACTCTCTCTCTCTCTCTCTCTCTCTCTCTCTCTCTCTCTCTCTCTCTCTCTCTCTCTCTCTCTCTCTCTCTCTCTCTCTCTCTCTCTCTCTCTTCCCTCTTCCCTCTTCCCTCTTTACTCCCTTCCCTCTTTCCTTCTTTTGCTATTTCCTCTGGCTCCTTTTCCTCCCTTCACTCGTTCCTCTATCTCTCTTTGCTCCTTTTACTCTTTCCTTTATCTCCTTTTCTTCTTTCCCTTTTTCCTCCCTCCACGCTTTCCTCTGTGTCTTTTTCCTCCCTTCGCTCTTTCTTCGCTTCCCTCTTTCTTCCTTTTGCTCTTTCCTCCATTCGCTCTTTCCTCTGTCTCCTTTTCCTCCCCTCGCTCTTTGATCTATCTTGTTTTCTCTTTTCGGTCTTTCCTGCCTTGGCTCTCTACTCCTTCTGCTCTTTCCTCCCTTCGCTCTTTCCTCCTTTCACTTTTTCCTCTCTTCACTCTTTCCTGTTTCTTTTTCCTCCCTTCACTCTTTCCTCTCTCTCCTCCCCTTCACTCTTTCCTACTTTTGCTCTTTCATCCGTTCATATTTTTCCTCTTTTTTCCCTTTACGCTTTCCTCTGTCTTCTTTCCTCCCTTCTCTCTTCTGTCTTCTTTTCCTCCCTTTGCTTTTTCTTCTATCTTCTTTCCTCCTTTCGCTCTTTTATCCCTTTGCCCATTCCTCCTTTTGCTCTTTTCTCCCTTCACTCTTTCCTCCTTTCCCTCTTTCTTCCCTTCGCTCTTTCCTCTGTCTCCTTTTCCTCCCTTTGCTCTTTCCTCTGTCTCTATTTCCTTCATTCTTTCTTTCCTCCTTTCACTCTATCCTCCTTTTGCCTTTCCTCCCTTCGTTCTTTCCTCTGTCTACTTTCCTCCTTTCGCTCTTTCCTCTTTCTCCTTTTCCTCCGTCTCACTGATATTCTCTCTTGCTCCCTTCATTTATTTTTATTCTTCCCTCTTCGTTTATTTTTTCGCTTCTATTCTTATTATTCTTCCCTCTTCCTTTATTTTTTTCCTTTTTTTCATTCTTCCTTCTTCCTTTATCTTTCCTCTTCCCTTACTTTTTTTTCTCTTCCTTTCATCCCCATTAGCCTAATTCCCATCCTCTTCCTTCCCTTGTCTAATGATTTGTATGTGTGTGTGTGTGTGTGTGTGTGTGTGTGTGTGTAGAGAGAGAGAGAGAGAGAGGGAAACTCTTGGCCAGTTTTTCTACTTGCTAAAATTCCCTCTCAAAAAGCAATAATTTCCAAGGCAAGAAATGCACATCGGCAATTATTGTGCGCCACACATGGAAGGGCCTTTCCTGCCCTTGTGTATGCTTTTATTTTCGTCGCTTTGTCTCTCTCCTACT
>NW_023664325.1:51555-73728 GCF_015228065.2 Penaeus monodon
ATTTTAAATTTTTTTTTTTTCGACCCACAACAATTAAATTTTAAAAATTATTCATATTTATTTTATTTATTATTATTATTATTATTATTATTTATTATTATTATTATTATTTTTATTTTTGTCATCAATTTATTTTTTCATTACGACTCTTTTTTTTAAATCTCATCATCATCATCGAAATCTTAACCCTCTAATCCTTTTGAGAAAAAACCAAATTTGTTTTAAAATTTACATTTCTTTATTTTCCTTCTTTTGGGGATTTTGGAAATTGTCGGGAAAAATGGAAAAATGGCCCCTTCCACCAAACCCTCGCGTTTTTTGGGAGGAAAACGTTTTTTTGCATCAAGTATTTTGCCCATATTGTTTGCACC
Organism: Penaeus monodon; assembly: GCF_015228065.2. Taxonomy (NCBI): domain Eukaryota; kingdom Metazoa; phylum Arthropoda; class Malacostraca; order Decapoda; family Penaeidae; genus Penaeus; species Penaeus monodon. The sequence continues at coordinate 51,927 of NW_023664325.1, forward strand.
TTGTACTGTCTGATCCACCCCGAGGGTTTTTTGCAATTAGGGGGTCTAAGTCCTTTATTCAGTGCAAATGAACGTTTTTTTTCCTCAGAAAAGCTTTTTTTTTCGGAGTTCCAAAATTGCCCCCTTTTTCCCTATGGGGGTTTTTGTAACAAGATATAAAAGGACTTGTGTGGTTGTGTGCGCGCGCGTGCGGGGGAGGAGAAGGGAGTTTTCTCAGGTGGAGGAGAACATATCAGCGGTGAGGAGAGCAAGGGATCGAGGTGGAGCGGCACGGTGGTGACATAGCCGTGAAAGTGCCTTTAGGAAGGGAGGAACGAGACTGGTCAAACAAAAAGGTCGTGGTTTTCAAGAAAAGAAGTCAGGTCATCCAGCAAAGAGGATTATTTTATGCCCGGCTCACCCTTCTCACCTGCGAGCACCCGCCAAGGTGAACAGAAGAACAGCACCTTATAACTCCACACCCGCCTCCCTTTTGGGTGCGAGAGGCATTCACGCGAAAAGGGATTAGCCCGCAAAACCACCGTGGGCCCATACCTGTAGCCTTATTTAAAAATTATCATTATAACCAACACTCGGACGTTGACGAACCGAACTTAGAGAGCCCGCCAGGTAACCGCGGTTTACCGCGACCCCGGCCGGCTTCTGGGGGAGCGAGTCCTTGCCCTTGAACACTACCTTGAAACTTATTCCCCCCCTCGGCGCCCGTCAGTCACCTTTGAGGGTGATAAAATTTGCAAGGGTCGATTTTTGTTCGCTTTTTTTCCTCGACCTTTCCTTTTTCCTGGCCTTAAGGACCTGCGGGGTGCCCCTCCCCCTCATTTTCCCTCAAGGAGCACAGCCCCAGCCCCCTTTAGAGGCTGGGGAAAAAGGGTTGCCTCCCCGTGCCAAGCCACGATTCCCCGGCACGTGACGGGTCGCGTCACTCCGGGAGGAGGGGTTGGGGGTGTAGGTCAGGGGGCGGAGGCTCCATAAAGCCTCAACTTTGGGGGGGTGGCTAAAGTTAGGTCCCACTGGGGGTTCCCGGGTAAACGTTGTAACCCCCAGTGGCCCATCTCAAGTTGGGGGGGGGGGGTTTTGTAAGGGGGGTGAAAAAAAGGTAGGAAAATGAGACTGTGAAAGGGTGAAGAACCAGGCCCGGGTACGAACAAGGGACGGGGAGTCCCGGGAAAAAAGGGGAAAACCATTAAAGATTTATGCACAAAAGATATCAAGATTGTGAAGCTATTCCCCCCTTTATGGCTATTTGGCAATCACCGCCCGGGGGACGAGCACGAAAAACGTATTTGAGGAAGATACCCCAACACCCTTACCGATGCGGTTCGCCCCCGTTCTTCACCAGAAAAAAAGCAAAAAGACAGTCTCCTGAAAGGCATAGATGCAGAGATTCTCAGAGAAACACCAAACGCCATTTTAAAAGGAAATAACGAAAAACGGCCCCCTTCGCAAAAAAAAGATGTGTATATATATGGAGAAGCCACATATCACAAGGGCCGACTTAGGGGCAAGGACTGGCTGACAAAAATCAAGGAAAAAAGGCCTGCGCCTCTTCTGGCTCCTCCCCCGAAATATTTTAGTACAAGCGGGATAAACCCAAGACCTCAATGCATGGGGTTACTCGTACACACCCCAAAGGCCACTTGCCTGATAAAACCAAGAAAATCTCAGGAATGTGCCGAAGAGGGGCACATTTAGAGAAGCCCAACAAAAAAAAACCCAAAAGCACAATTGGGGGGAACAAGGAAAATGTCGGGGAAATGTATCACCGGGAAGGAGGTGATAGAAAGATCAAAAAACGAAAAAAAAAACAAAAAAAAGAAAAAAACAGAACCCCATACTTTGGGGTAGCAAAAAAAGCAGTGGACGCATCAATAGAATGAACAACCCCATATAGGATGTGGATAATTCTACAGGATTAGGATGTGGATAATTCTACAGGATGTGGATAATTCTATTTCGGGTACCAGTGGACCCGTCTGTTTTCCCACGGGGGAGCGATCAGTGGCAGATAAACCAGTGACCTCACCTCGCTCCCCCCATTGCTTCCTGCATGCTGCTATCGTTTCCGCTGGGAAAGATCACTATTTACCGAGAATGCCTAGGCCTCAGGGGGTCGTGTCAAGCGACCAGGCGGTAAGGGCAGTCCCCCTCTTCCGGGGAGCTGACGGACCTCCGCGCGGCCCATTACCCCCTTTAGACAAGTCGGCGGGGGGACTGGGGTTAATTTATTTTTTGGGAAAAATTACTAAATAGGGGTTTGCTCTGTGGAGGGGGGCCCTTGTTTTTGGCAGAAAAAGGGAAAACACCACCCCAAAAAAATTGTCAGTAAAGACCAGGGGAAAAACAAAAAAAAAGAATACAGTTGGGGCCCCCCTTTTATTTCTTTTTTTTTCTTCCCAAATGTTTAAGCCCTTTTTTTTTTTTGTTGGGTTGGTGCAAGGAAAAAACCCTTTTTTTAAAAGGTCGAAGGGGGGATGAGGAGGGGGAAGGTAAATGAATATGGGGGGAAGTTTAATTTATTTTTTGTTTTTTTGAGATTTTTAAATTGTTTTTTCTGCAACGGAATTTTAACGCGTTCGTATTTTCTTAAATCAAGAAAAATTTTTTTTCCCCTTCATTTTTTTATTCGTTCCTAACCCCTTTGCCCCGACCTGACCCTTTTTTTTACTTCTTTTTTTCCCGGTCGGTTTTTTGGGGGCGTGGGTCGGGTCAAAATTTACAGTTTTGGTTTTCCCCGTATTCTGGGTTTTTTATTTTTTGACGCCCTTTGGGGGAAAACCCTAGCCTGTTACATTGCTTTTTGGTGACACGTTTCTATCGGCGCTAGAGCGAAGCAGTAACATAATTTCATTAAATTGTATTATTTGAATATAGCGTAGGATCTTCCCCCATATCATAGTGCACAGAATTGCCCGATATTGCTCCGGGTTGCGTAAACGCCTATAGATCTGCGCTCCGTCGTTCGAAGTAGGTGTACAATAAACCGAAGTTATTCGTTCGTTCGGCTCCCTTTGAGTCGTGTGACCCGCGGTTACGTCCGTTAATTAATGTAGGACTAGGGTTTAAGCTAGAATCATTATTCGCTTATTAATCACAACCTTTCTCACCCTCTTGAAGTCGCTTGCATGTTTTGGGTACCCCCCAAGCGTTTGTGTGATTCGTGAAATTATATATCCTCTCGGGAATTTTGCGAGCGCCCATTACAGATACGCAGAAGAGAGCAGTTATTATATTCCTGGCTCGAGTCGCTTCAGTCATATACGGGATTTGGGTATAGGATCCCCCGTTATTGAGTTTTATTGAAGTCTGACGTGCAAAGCTAGACATGTACCTCGGCAGTTCAGATTTCTGACCCCGAGAAGTTTGCTTGATAAAAAGATTGGCAATATTTTTTCAATGTCACCATTCATTCATGCGTACATTCTGTCGCATATCATTATATGTTGAATTCAATGTGGTAGTTGAAATAATCTTAAATAGCTAGCATTGCTAATTTACTTCAGTTTTGTTATAGTGAACGTTAATATTCGTGTTTGTGATTCATTCTCTGTGTGAGGTCACTCGCCTTCCCTCTCATTAACGCTAGCTGTCACTCATACACACATACACACACACCTTCACCTCACTCACACACGCAGGACAAAAGACACTGACCCTTTTTCATTAATAAGACTGGTTGCTGTCTTAGTGCCGGCGTAAAAATTTATCATGTATCTCTTTAGCCCGCAATTTTGTCCGTCGTGACGAGTGGTTCGTACATAATGTACAATTTACATCTATTTCTTATCTGTGTGACGACTATGGTTCAAATAGATCTTCGGCGGATCGCCGATGTCGTTCCTTATCTATTCTCATTTTTCTATCAGAGACGGTGGGTAGTTCAAGTCAGGTCTTCGCGGACCGCTACTGACGTCTCCCTCTTCTATTTTCTTCATCTTTGTGAAAGTAAAACACAAAATGAAAAAAAAGACGAAAATAATTTAAAACCAATATTAAAAATCGCAAATTTTTATAAGTCACCGGTTAGTGGTAATTAACACCTTCTCTTCTCCGTTGCCTTTCTTTTTCTCTTACTCTGGCCCTTACGTGTATGATCTGGCTCCCCGACTATATATTGCAGTCGGACCGACGCGGCACCGAAGGAGAATCTGCAGCAATTCCAGTCACCTTAGGATGCCGTGGGAAGGACGTCATCGAACATCGCCATAGGGGCCCCCGACCGAGGATTTTCGTCACAAAAGGTGTTAAAGCCGTCCAGTGTAAATGGGACGGGCGTTGCCTGCCAGACCCCCGAGATCCAGCGAACCAGCAAATTTGCCGCAGGTACCAGTCGCCCCAGAATGGTGCATAGGCAACCCCCCCTGGCGGACGCCTGCAGATCCGGTCAAAATCTAGGAGCTCGTAGCGCAGATATCAGCTGCCACCGAGATGCCGCCCCTTCCCCGACGCCTGTAGGGTCCGGATGAAGATTACGAGGACGTGTGGACGCGAGAAAGGGCCTGGACGAGATCTGTGAGGACGTGTGGACGAGGACGCCGCCGATTAAGCCTGGGCCAGGATACGAGGAGGTCAAAACGAATCCGAAGTCAAGGAGGACCTGTGGGGAGACTTTCGAGGACGTGTGGACATCGAGGACAGACAGATTACACCAAGACCAAGAGGATGAGGACGACAGGGAAGAGCAGCCACAAGGTGCACAGACGAAAGCACGAGAACGAGACGACCAGCCAAGATAGGTCACCCTTGAAGGCGCCTCGAGGGCGAGGCGCGAGTAGGTGGCCGAGCAATATAGGATGTGGATAATTCTACAGGATTAGGATGTGGATAATTCTACAGGATTAGGATGTGGATAATTCTACAGGATTAGGATGTGGATAATTCTACAGGATGTGGATAATTCTATTTCGGGTACCAGTGTACCACGTGGCTGTTTTCCAAGTGGAGCGATAGTGTAGCAGAGGACCCCGTGAATCACCTCTTTTTCCCCCCCCCATGTTTCCTGCAGGTGCTGCTACGCTCCTCCAGGGGGAACGGTCACACTTATACCGAGAATGACCTAGGCCCTCGGGGAGGGGGGTTTTAAACAAATAAAAATGAGGTTTCCTCGAAAGGCTCCGGTCCTCCAGACGGACTGACGCACTCATTTTTCCCCCTGACAACGTTTTACGAGTATGACGCATTATATAACCTTCCCTTTCCCCAACTTATCCTCACCTCTCAAAATTTTCTTGGGGGCCCCCTTTTTCCCCAAACCCAAAAAAAGACATAACTACCCCAAAAAAATTACCCCAATAGTTACTAGAACTAGGCAAAATTTTTTAGAAATAATAACTCCCGATAAGGCGGTTTTGAAACCATGACCCCTCCGCTCCACCGTTCGACAAATGAGCACTAAAACATACGAATAAACTGTCTTAACAACAAAGACGGAGACTAAAGAGGTTTGTAACCAAAGACGTGGAGGGGCCTTCGACACGGTTTGGATGGGCTTGAGTTAAACTATGCAGTTCTGGGATGACTGTAAAAAAAAACTTAAATTTAAAGGAAAATTTTTTTCGACCTTTTCATACAGGGCAGGTGTACCTCAACAGCAAAATCACCCAACACTATACATATTACAAAAACGACCCCCGCCCCCCACATTTTCCCGTTCTTTGACGCCTTCTTTACGCCGACGACTGTACCCATTAGTAGACTGTTTCCCTCGCTGGTTTTTGCCGACGAAAAACACGAGCTTGACCCGTCTCGAGGGGGGGAGCACAAACGGCTTACAAAACAAATGCGACAAAAAGAAAAAGTTTTCTTAAAAAACCCTGACACAACCCCCCTTACGATCCAAACACTAAACTTTTTCGACGGACTACAAGCCCCTCTTTTAAAATACGCTTTTGCACCGTGTCGGGGTAACCTTTCGATTAATGTTTAGTTTTTCATTACCATACCAGTAAAAAACCCCATTGGAAATAAGACCTTACAATCGCTTATCGATTTAGAGTGCGGCCCCGGAAAAAAACTGCACTGTTCAAAGCCATTATACCCTTTTTCACATACACCCCACTCCAACTTACCTTGCAGCACACACAAATAGAAGAAAAATGAAAGTCAAGAAAAAAGCCCCCGCTGGATCTACCTATAGGTGGGAGGGTTTGTTACTCATCACAATTCAGAGGAGCTTCGTGCCCCCTCTGAACCCGTGGGCTGGGGGGGTTTTTTAAACAACTCGATAAATTTTGTTTTTGGCTCCCGATGGACAGACAAGAACAATTTTTTCTCCGGGGAAGGAGAGGGCCTTGCCCCAATTTTTTTTGCGCTAATTGGGGCAAAAAGAACAGGAGCATTTTTTTTGAGCTGGGCCCAATAACCCGTGAAACTTTTTAATCCCTTCCTGCCTTTTTCACCCTCCCTACCTCCCTTGTTTCGATTGTTTTAAATGTTTTAAACTTTTAATGTTACGTTAGCTTGTGCTTGCTTAGTTTTCAAGTTCTGGCTTCGCCCGGGCCTTTCACTTATGGCCCGGCCTGTGTCAGCTTTTTTTGGCTGTCTCATTTGTTTGTCGACCTGGGGGGCTTACCGTGGCGGTGGGATTGCCAGCGGGCGCTCCTGTAGCCTGGGTAAGCATCTCCATAATCTCTTTACCAGAAAAGAGGCGTGTTCTGTGGGTTTTTGTCTTAGGAATTGCGGTGCACGCTTCTAAAAAAATTAATGAGGGGGGTTCGGCCGCCGAAATGCAGCAAACCTCTCGCACGTTTATTTTTTGTATAATCTGCCTGCACAGTGGTAACCTAGGCGCATTCTGTGGCAGAATGATTGGGGTACCTCTGTTGTTTTTTTCAGAGAGTCCCAGTGGTTCTAGCCTGTGGAACTGAGTCCCCAGGGCCGGGGGGGGAATATTTTTGTTTCCCCTTTGTGAAGCTGAGGGGAAAGGGGGATTGGCCGGGTAAACCGTACCACTTCCTCCAAAGAAATTTCGGCCGATGTTTTACATGGGTGGGGGGGCAAAACCCCCTCCCGTTTTGGCTAATCTGTAGCAATCATTGCCTTATCCCTATATGGGGGGGGACCCCAGTTTATGAAATTCTTTACCCTGGCAAAACCCTTTGGCTAGGTGCGGATGGTTGTCAGGAGGTAGAGGTCAGTGGGTGACCTGCTAAAGAAATGACAGTCCTTGTAGTCTGGGGGATATGACCAGGGGTTCCTTCCCTCACGGAGCGTGGCTCAGTGCCTCCCAGGAAGCAAACTGTTTCTACCTGTAGCGGGGGGGCGTTGTCTTTTACCCTCATGGATATTGTGGCACCTTGCTGCGAACCGACACCTGCGTGGGGAAAGGGGATCGACCGATCCATCCGTGAAAAGTTCTGCCCCCCGGAGGGTGATGGTTGAAAAAACCCGGGGTTTTTCTGCTTTAGGCTAGGCGACCAAAAATATTCTTTTTTTTTGCTTGCCATCTCATGGCCCGAGAACTCACGAGGTTTGTGCCAGGCGGAGCTTCGAAAAAGTCAGGGTGTGGGGGTCCGGGCCCTTGGCCAGTAGGGTTTTTTTGAGCTGGGCGTATTAGCCCTGGCGTGCGAGCAGCCAGGATTTTTTGAAAAACGTTGTTATCTTGTTAACTCGGGACTATTTTTGCTTGGGCTTGTTTTTTGGGGGACCTGGAATTTTTGTAAGAATTGTGCTCCGTTGATCAATTTTTGGGGGCCCAAGGGAGAAGGTTTGTCTCCACTAGGAGGTTGAGGATTTTTCCGCCCCCCCATGGGGCACCCAGTGACCCTGGCGGTTAAAATTTTTTCTCTTAATGCCAATCAGAGCGAGGGAGGCATAGCTACAAGGGGCCTGACAGAGTACGTAAAAATAAATCTTAGACTTATGTCGGCCCCTATGGTTTTCCAAATCTTGGGCCTATGACAGACGGTCTTGCCTTGTTGGGGGCAAGCAGGTGGGACCTCCGCGGAAGTAGAGGGCCCCTTTCCTACCCCAAGGTGAGGTATTCCAAAACCCACCCAATTTCCATTCCCTGGTTTTTTCAGATTTTGGGCCCTTTGAACTCTCGGGCTAGGCCATGGTTTAGATTTGGCGCAGAGATCTTTACCCCTGCCGGAAACACTTGGAACCCAAGTCCAACAACGCGGGTTTTGTTTAGGAGTGGGTCCAGTGGAGAGGATAGGAAGATCGTCTGCATAGATGATCTTGCACCCCACTTGGGGGTTTTATGTTGAGGAAAAGGGAAAATTAGTTGTTAAAAAAGGGCTGGACTGAGAACCCCCGGGCTTTTCCCTTTTCTAGTGGATGTGCTTCATAGGTGACCTTGGTTTTGACTCTGGCTGTTTATTGGTAAGTAGTACCTATCCAAGCCAAGAGCTTACCTTGTTTCCTTTTTTGGGTCGGTCTCCTGAATGGCAAGAGGACTTGCCAATTCAAAAGCCTTCCCCAGGCAAGGAATACTACCACCGAAGTGCCCGTGTTTATTTGCTCAAGAGCGTGGTATGCTGTGCGTTGCTCATGCACCGGTGAACCCGTGGAGGTGTTGGTAGGGGCCCCCATTTTTCCATGGACCCCTTTTCAGTAGCACCTCTCGGCAGTTTTGGCAGAAGTTGAGGAGAGAGATGGGGGGGGGGTACTTTCCCGGCTCCTTTGGTTAGGGATGGGAACTATGTAGCCCTTTTCCAATCGGGGTAGAGTGGAATTTCCCCCAGGCTTTTTATGAGTTCGAAATCAAGCTCCCCTACCATCCCAGGGGGAGATGATGGGGTACGAGACCCCGTATCGCACGGGGCTAGTTGCAACTGGCTTTTTGGCATCTCTTAGTTCCCCCCAGAGAAAAAATAAGTTGAGTTATCGGGGTTCGGGTGCCCTTTTTCTTGATATACAATTGTTGGTTGTACGTTCTTGTTTGCCCGTTCGGCTGGCGGGGTCATACCCTTCTCGCAGGAAACTCCTGCGCCCGTTGTTGGCCCCTTCTGGGGGTCGTGGTGCGTGCTCTTGGGGTGAGCGGCTGGGGTCCTTTACCCGTTGCCCATAAATCGAGAGGGTGGACGGTGATCGAAGGACTCACACCATTCCAGCCACTTTTCCTGCCTCACTCTGCTGGCAGTTTTTCCCTTTGGGGCCCCGACAGCCTCCCTTAGGGGGGGCTAGGTTGGGGGGGTTCTTTTCCTTCGGGAAAAGTTTTTAGCACTATTTTTCCCTGAGGTTGACCTCCCTAATTCTATTAAAGTAAAAGGCGTCCTTGTGATCCTAGAAACCCAGGCCGAGTTTTTGGGTATGGGCAGTGAGGTGCCTATTAATGGGATTTTCAAGTCTGGCTTGTAGCACTTCCCCAAATTTTTGCTCTGTGTGGGGGTTTTTGCTTCTAGAAGCGGGCCAAGGGCTTGGAACGCCCCGCCAGTTGGGGTTGTCTGTTTTCCATCTTTGGTTTGGTCGTGGTTTTCGGTGGGGGCCCCTATCCATGGGGGTTTTTATAGGCCATAATGGTCCATATGACGGTTCACGAACCCAGCCCAAACCCCTACACCAGAGTCCAGTGGCCGGGTAGGGTTTGGACCCCCCCCTGACAGCGTTGGTCCGGCTATTGAGGAGGCGATCTCAGGGAATGTCTCAAGCACATTGGCTATGTGAGGCAGCCGCAAACCGGTGCCCCACGGGGGACAGGAGGGGGGGGTGTGATGAAGTTTTCCCTATGATCACTCGGTCGTTGCTGCAGAAACACATACCTGGCATGTCTAAACTACACATTGGTCGGGATGTACACATTGTACAATTTGAGGGGTCCCCCGGGCCCGTTGAATCTCGAGGCAAAAAGAGATTAAACTTCTCCACAGAGCGGTGCATCGGCTATTGCGGAGAGGGAATTGTTTTCTTTGAAGGGTCATCAGCCTCTTTTTTCCATCGGAATGTGATCCCGCGAAAAACGAACAGCTTCGTGTTAATGTCTCCGGAGCATGACGGATGTCAATGCTCCTTATCGCATATTGCGTGGGGGATGGCACTCCTGAGGAGAAGCCACGATTTCCACTGCAGAATATTAGATTTCGTGCCATGATGTTACAAATGTGTTAATAGAGACATGTATATTCGGGTTGGGTCGGAGTTGGAACTCCATGTGAACCCCAACTTGAGGGTTTTTCCCTTTGGCTTCAGGCTATCCCGGGTCCACTGGGGGGGGGACCTTTGGGAGCTTGACTTTTGTCTTTGGCTTTTTCCCGGCAGGCTGTTTTGGCATTGGCGGCCTTTCCTGGGCAGGTCAGCTTTTCTGTTGGCTTGTGGCATGAACAGCCGGTTATCTTGCCTGTGAGGGCATAGCCTGGTAGGCTTGCCTGGAGGCAACCCTGGGTTGGAGAGGGGAGGGGAGCTCGACCGGGGAGAGAAGGGGGTGGCTGATTTGGCCCTCTCCATCTTCCTTCCCTTTTTGCTTTTTCCGTCTGTTTGAATGTGTCAGGCAAGTCGATGCCTTTCCCCCCTTTCCTTGGCCCGGCAAAGGGTAATCCACTGCTGTGACCCCACAGGACAGGATCGACATGTCCCCTCGTCGAAGAAAATGTCTTTGGGTTGGGGGGACCGTGGGGCGTTGGAAACCTTTTTTCCCGTGGTTCCCCGCACTTTTCTTTTTTTGGGGGAACTCCGATTTTCGAGATCTCCCGGGTTTGGCTGGGGGGGAGCTTTCCTTCCCCTTTGGGGGTCGGGAAACCTTTTCCTTTTTTTTCCCCCCCCAGGTAGGTGCTGGGGGGGCAGGAAAAAAAAGTTGGGCGCTTTTAGAACCCTCTTGCCGTTTTAGGGCCAGGCTCCAGGCGTATCCCCTTGGCACAGTAGGACATTTTGGGTGTTGTGTCCTTCTTTTCTTCTTTTTGTGCTTGAGCACACCCCGGTATTGTGGCCTTGTAAGACCACATTTTTTCTTTGGGTGTGCAGTTAGGGCCCGTTTGGGGTCCGTACTTCTTGAAACACCGCGTGGTTTAGGAATAAGTGCGTGTGATAGGTACCCCCGTTACCCAGATCAAGGGTTAGCTTTGGCTACCTTTTATGGCACCAAGGGTTGCCTGGTTTTGGGGTCTTCCCCTTGACAAACGGGAACCTCCACGACCCGGGGGTGATGCTATCACCCCCACATCGTATGAGACTGAGAAGCCAAAAAGCACCATTGACCTCTTTTTCCTCGGGATTCAGTGGGAGGGATCACTTTCCTCCCCTCTTTTTCTCCTTGTTCCTCGGAAAAAAAGGGTGGGTTGATCTTTGGGCACGAGTCATGCCCTGATCCCCTGCAAACCCGGATCGACGCCGGATTTTGGTGCTTCCCAAACCCTTACCATTTGGTAGGATTGTCGAACCTTTGGGTTTAAAAAGGGGCTTTAAATTTCGGGAAACGCCTTTGGGGGGCCAGGGGCCCCATCAGAGCGGTCTCCGGCCCGGGGGTTTTGGGTCCGCCTTTTGGCTTTGGGGCTTCTCGTAGGGGCACCAACTGTTCGGCTGGTTTTGCTGGGGCTCCGATTCAGTCAGTGGGGGCGTCTGGGGGGGGGCCCGAGGGGCCTTCCTGGTTTCTTAGCTTTTGGGCTTTTTCTATAAATGGCGCCCGCTCTGCCACGGGCGATTGTTGCCGGGTTCGCGAGCGCGGGGGTCAGCGCCGAAATTTATTTTACCCAAAATTTTTAAATTTTTTTTTTTTTTACGTTTGTGTTTTTCGTGTTTTTAAAATTTTTCTTTTGTTTGGGTTTAGTTTCTTGTCTTCCCTTGTTCCCTTTTGGTTTTTTAATTTAGGGGTTGTTAACATAAAAACCCTTTTTAATTACATTTTTAAATAAACAAACTCCCCCAACCCGAGAGCCCTATTCCGTTTTTAACTCCCTCTCCCAAGCCCCCGGGCTAGTACAGTGGTAATGTGTCGGCCCTCATCCGAGGGGTCGGCGGTTTCGCGCCCCGCCCAGGCGGGGAAGAGAAGTTGAATTGTCACCGGGAGGTTACTGCGTGGCTGGGCACCACGGAGGTAAGGATTAGGTTCACCCGATCAGCACCAGCTGACACACGTGAGTCGACACAGGGCCGGGGCTCCCCTCATGGCATAGCCCGGGCGAGGCAAAAGCTTCGCATATTGGACTTATCTTACCTTCCTCTCCCTTTTTCCTCTTTCGGTGTGTCACACAACCTCGCCCTCGCCTCATCTCATTATCCTTACATGGCACCAGGGTCCCTCATCCAAATCCTTACCTCCATCTCACTGGTTTCGGATTTCCGACACGTGGCACCTGCCGCCTGCACCCTGCCTGACCGTGGGCTCCTTTGGTGTAAGGATTTCCCAAAACACGCGAGTGAGGGAGGAGATGTCATGGCCAGTGTTGATAACCCAAACGTGGTGAGATCGCCAGAGCACATCTCCCTAGAAAGTCCTTCCGCCGACAGGGAGAAATCTCTGCTCGACGCAGGCAAGGGAGGTAGCCTTTGATTAGCAATCTCACTCGTACTTCAACCTGCAGCCTCAGGTTTTGCGAGGACACCACCGTTTTCCATGGGCGAGAAGTCCGTGCCCCGGTGGCGCGGACAGGCCACCTTTACCGCTCCCAACCTCCCTCGTTAGCCGAGTGGATCCGCAGGGCCCGGGCGGTGGCCTCGCCGACCCGGGGAGGTTGGCTCATGCGAAGCGAGTCCAATGTTATGCCAAGGCAGCGAACCACCCATGGCGCGAGGCCTCCCTTGTGACCTTTGTCCTCCTTTCCTGTCCTATCAGCTATGCCCCAAATTTTACCCCGCATGTTGGGTTTAGCCCCGACTCTTTTCTCTCTTACTAAATTCTCTCTTCGATCCCCCCCCTTTATCCTTCCCCTTCTTTCCCCTTTCTTTCCCCCCGGCAAGGGTCTTTCCTCTTAACTTTACCTTACCTAGGCCTCAGAGAGTCCGTCGCCAGCGACCAGCCGCGTTAAGGGTCAGCTCCGCCCTCTCCCTCCGGGCAGCTGGCCGCGACCCGCACACCACCATACCCATAACCAGACATGTCTCGTGTGTTTATACTGCGTGGTATCAACTCTTAGAAATAAAGAGTCAAGCCGTTTAACAAGTAAAACTACACTTGATCACCATTATAATAGGGTTCTAGCCCGTTATACCCCGAAACAAATACTAGCACTCCTAATGACCTCTGTCAAAGTGCTGGTAGTGCTAATTAATGCGCACTTAGCCAACCTGGCCGACCTGGGACCTATGCAGAGGAGGTCAAGAAAGGGAACTTTTTTTTTTTTTTTTTTTTTTTTATTTCTCACTTTTTAATTAGTTTTCCCCCTTTTCCCTTTTTTTTTTTTTTTTTTTTTTTATATCCCTTATCTATTTTTCCCTCTTCTTTTATCTTGCCCTTTCCATTTTTTTCCATTCTTCCCTCTTTCCTCATCTTTCCTTTTTTTCATCCCCATTAGCCTAATTCCCATCCTCATTCCCATCCTCACCTTCCCCTCCATTTCCACCCTCCTTCCCCTCACCCACCAACACGACGCTTTATACAAGCCTCTCCCTCCCTCAGACCAAAGGACCCCCCTGCACGAGGCTGCCTCTCGGGGTCGTAAGGCAGTGGTGGACGTCCTCGTGGCGGGGGGCGGCGACCCCAACGCCAGAACCAGCGACGGTAAGGCGACGGGATCGACGTTTCTTTTATTGCTGTCATTATTATCTATATTTTTATTATCTTCTTAATCAGTATTATCTTGTATCGGTTTCATTAATGTTTATGATAATTATAAAAATAAAATGATAATAAGCATAAATGCATTTTTTTCATTATTATTATTATTATTATTATTAATGGTATTATTGTTATGATTATAATATTCATCCAGAGCCACAACTATCCAAATTTTTAATATTATTATTATTTATTGATTTATTATTATTATTATTATTATTATTATTATTATTATTATTATTATTATTATTATTGTCATCATTATTATTATTATCATTACGATCTCTATTTTTGTTATCATTATCATCATTGTAATACAATAATCCTCATAATCCTTTGAGAAAACAACCCCAATTACTTTAAAAATTAGCATTTCTTTATTTTCGTTTCTTTTTGGCGATTTGTGGAACATTGTCTGGGGAATATTGACTAACTAGCACCTTCCGCCAAACTCACGCGTTATTTGTGAGGAAAAAACGTGGTTTGCATGCAAGTATTTTGCATATTGTTTGCACCTTGTTACTGCTCTGTTCGTAGGCGATGGTGTTGATGCTAACTAGTGGTCTAAGCTCCTTTATTCAGTGCTTATGAACGTCATTTTTCTCTCAGTAAAAGCACGGTTTTTTGTGGTGAGTTGCCAATTAGTCAATTTACTAGAACCGATGTTTTTTAACGAGATATTTAGGAAAGTGTGTGTGTGGGGGTGCGCGCGGCGTTGCGGCGTGCGTGTGCATGCGTGTTGTGTCGTGTGTGTGTGTGTGTTCGTGTGTGCGCGCCCCGCGCGCGAGAGTGTGTGTGGTGTGCGTGCGTGCGCGTGTGTGTGTGCGTGTTTGTGTGCGCGGCGCGCGTATGTGTGGTGTGTTGCGCGTGTGTGTGGGGTCAGCAAAAGCGCGGGTTTTTCTTGAGAGTTGCCAATTAGTCAATTTTCCCAGAGCCGATGTTTTTTAACGAGATATTTTAGGGGTGTGTTCTTTGTGTATATGTGTGTTTGTGCGTGCGTGCGTGTGAGAGAGAAGGAAGGAGAGAGAGAGAGAGAGTTGAGAAAGAAAGATTGAGAGAGAGTGCAAAGGGAACAATTGAATGGCAGATGGAAGTCGGGGAAAAGAGGGGAGTAAGAAAGGAGAGGAGGAGCAAAAGAAAAATAGATGGTCGAGGAGGAAAAGAGGGGGAGGAGGAAGGGAAGAGATAGATTTTTTCGTCCTTTTTTCCCCTCTTCCTTTTTCTTGGCTCTTCCTTTTTTTTCCATTCTTCCCTCTTCCATTTTCTTTCTTTTCTCTTCCTTTCATCCCCATTAATCTATTTCCCATCCTCATTCCCACCCTCACCTTCCCCTCCATTTCCACCCTCCTTCCCCCTCACCCCATCAACACGACGTTATTTACAAGCTTTTTCCTCCCACAGGCTGGAACTCCCCCTGCACGAGGCTGCCTCTGGGGTCATAAGGCAGTGTGGCGTCCTCGTGGCGGGGGGGGAGCGACCCCAACGCCAGAGACTGGATAGGTAAGGCGACGGGATCGACGTTTCTTTTATTACTGTCATTATTATATATATTGTTATTATCTTCTTAATCAGTATTTTTTGTATCGGTTTCATTATGATTTTTACAACAACAAAATGATAATAAGTATAATAGCATTATTTTTTTTATTATTATTATTTAAAGGTATTAAATTTTTATGATTATAATATACTTCCAGAGCCAGAACTATTTAAAAAAAATTATATTATTTTTTATTTATTGATTTATTTATTATTATTATTATTATTGTTATCATTATTATTATCATCATTATTATTATTATCATTACGATCTCTATTTTTGTTAAAATCATCATCATCATCATCATCAGCATTTTAATGCTTAATCCTCATTTATCCTTTTAGAAACAACCAATGCTTTAAAAAGGAGTATTCTTTATTTTCTTTTTTTTTTTTTTTTTGGGGATTTGTGGAACATTGTCTCGTGAAAATGGACTAACTGGGGACCTTCCGCCAAAAAATCCCTCGTTATTTGTTTGTGAGGAAAAAACGTGGTTTGCATGCAAGTATTTTGCATATTGATGGCACCTTGTGACTGCTCTATTCGTAGCCGATGGTGTTGATGCTAATTAGTGGTCTGAGGTACTTTATTCAGTGCTTATGAACGTCATTTTTCACACAGTAAAAGCGGTTTTTTTTCTCGTGAGTTGCCAATTATTCAATTTCCTATAACCGATGTTTTTTAACGAGATATTTAGGACGTGTGTGTGTGTGTGTTTTTATGTGTGTTTGTGTGCATGCGTTCGTGTATGTGTGTGTGTTCGTGTGCGTGTGTGTTCGTGTACTTGTGGTGTTGTGTGTTCGTGTGCGTGTGGTGTGTGGAGAGAGAGAAAGAGGAAGAGAGAAAGAGAGAGAGAGAGTTGAGAAAGAAAAAATAGAGAGAGAGCAAGGGGAACAAGCGAATGGCAGATGGAAGACGGGAAAAGAGAGAGTAAGAAAGGAGAGGAGGAGCAAAAGAAAAACCGATGGTCGAGGAGGAAAAGAGGAGAGGAGGAAGAGGAAAAGATAGATTTTTCGTCCTTTTTTTTTCTTTTTTCTCGGCTCTTCCTTTTTTTCACTTTTCCCTCTTCCATATTCTTTGTATTCTCTTCCTTTCATTCCCATTAACCTAATTCCCATCCTCATTCCCACCCTCACCTTCACCTCCATTTCCACCCCCTTCCCCTCACCCATAAAACAGGGACGTTAATACAAGCTTCTTCCTCCCCAGACCAGACCCCCCTTCACTTGGCTGCCCTTGGGGGTCATAAGGCAGTGGTGGGACGTCCTCGTGGCGGGGGGGAGCGACCCACCCCCAGAGACAGGAGCGGAAAAGGCGACGGGATGACGTTCTTTTATTGCTGTCATTATTATCTATATTGTATTATCTTCTTAATCAGTATTATTTTGAACGTTTTCATTAATGTTTATGATAATTATAAAAACAAAATGGGTAATAATAAGCATAATAGCATTATTTTTATTATTATTATTTAAAGGTATTATTGTTATGGGTTATAAATTCTTTTAGAGGGCCCCAACTATTTAAGATTTTCAATTATTATTATTATTTATTATTATTATTATTATTATATTATTGTTATTATTATTATTATCATTACGATCTCTAATTTTTTCATCATTAAATTTTTATTACAAATCTTATTTTGTCATCATCATCATCATCATCGTAATACTATAATCCTCATGATCCCTTTTAGAAACAACCAATTGCTTTAAAAAGGAGTATTCTTATTTTCGTTTCTTGTGTGTGGTGTCGTGCGTGTGCGTGTGCGTGCGTGCGTGTGTGTGTGCGTTTCTTTTGGCGATTTGTGGAACTTTTTCTGGGGAAAATGGACTAACTGGCACCTTCCGCTAAACTCCCGCGTTATTTGTGAGGAGAAAGAAAACGTGGTTTGCTAACTCCCCCACCTGCCTCCCTTACCTGTGAGAGGCATTCACGCGAAAGGCATTTGCATCACAGCAAAAAAAAAACCCCCTGTGAGGCCCCCCACACCTGTAGCACTTATTTAAGGTTATCATTAAAAACCAACACTCGAGATCTGTTGACGAAACTCAATACTTAGAGAGCTTCGCCAGGTAACCGTGGTTTACCGCGACCTGGCCAGGCCTTCTGGTAGCAGAGTGCCTTGCCCTTGAACACTACCCTTGACAAATTATTCCACTCCCTCGGCGCCCTTTCAGCCTCACCGTTGATGGGTGATATAAGTTTGCGAGGGTCACTTTTTGTTGCCTTTTTCTCCTAGACACTTTCATTTCCTGGAAATTGGAAGGACCTGCGGGGGTGACCTCCCCTCATTTGTCCCCTACAAGGAGCACAGCCCCAGTCCCCTTTTGTAGCAGGCTTTGGACCAGGGATTGCCTCCACGTGCCAAGCCACGATTCCCCCTGGCACGTGACGGGTCTGCGTCACTCCGCCAGGAGGAGGGTGGGTGTAGGTCAGGGGACAAAGGAGGCCTCCATAACCCTTTCAACCTCTAGTGAGTAGGCTAAAGTTAGGTCCCCACTGGGGGTTCCCTGGTATCTGTCTGTCGACCACCCCCCCGACTGGCAAAATCTCAAGCTTTTGCTGGGGGGGGGTTTTTAATCGTATGACTCTATTAAAATACCAGGCATAGGTTAACCCCAATGATTGATTTTCTGTGTAACACCTTGGTAGAATGTAACCATGCCCAAGGTACGAATGAAGGCGGACAGAGGGCCGTCCTCTGAAAAAAAGATGGGAAAATATGAAGATTCTATGCACAAAAAAGATATCAAGATTGTGAAGCTACTTCCCACCTATTATGGCTATGTGGCAATCACCGACACGGACCGATGCACGAATAACATATTTTAGGAAAAATACCACAAACACCCTTACCGATGCAGGCTTCGCCCCAGTTCTGCACCAGAAAAAAGAGCAAAAATGACAGTCGTCCTGAAAGCATAGATGCAGAGATTCTCAGAGAATCCACCAAACGCCATTGGGAAACGGAAAATAACGAAATCGGCCCCATTCGCCAAAAATAGATGATTTATATATGGAGAAGCCGCATATCAAGGTCCGACTTAGGACAATGGAAATGGCTGACAAAATCCCAAAGGGGAAAAAAGGCCTGCGCCTCTTCTGGTTCCATCCCACCCCGAAATATTGAGGGACAAGCGGTATACCAATGTACCTCAATGCATGCAGGGGTGCTTTCCGTACACACACCCAAAAGGCCACTTTGCCCCTGATTAAAACCAAGAAAATTGCAGTGAATGTGCCGAAGAGGGGCACATCTTCAGAGAATGCCCCCCCCCCCAAAAAAAAAAAAAAAATGCATCAACTGTGGAGAGAATCACAGAGCACTGTCAGGGAAAATGTATCACCAGGAAGGAGGTGATAAAAAAGATCGAAAACGAAAGAATAAACAAAGAAAAAGAGAAAACAGAAAAAACAGAACTCCCATACAGTATGGAGCAAAAAAAAGCAGTGGACGCAGCAATAGAGCGAACAACCCCGAAACAAATACTAGCACTCCCTAATGACCTCTCTGTCAAAGTGCTGGTAGTGCTAATTAATGCGCACTTAGCCAACCTGGCCAGACCTGGGACCTATGCAGAGGAGGTCAAGAAAGGACTCAAGACGGCAAAACTACCTGAAGTCGATTTACCTAATGAAGTGGACTCGGGTGCGATCTTTCAGATCATCCCACCACAACCCACAACCCAACCACCCTCTCAACCACAATCCACAACCCAACCACCCTCTCGACCACAATCCACAACCCAACCACCCTCTCAGCCGCAATCTCAAGCCAGCCAGATGGAAACCAACGAGGACGAACTCTCTGTCCGCCCTAAAATACGCCACCATTCTATATCCACGGCAAGCACCACAAGTATACAGTCCCACGTCCAAGCCTTAGAAACTGCTGTATCAACAATGGACAACGATAAGGCCGATCAAGAGGAAGAGCTCGAAATAAATACAGCAGATCCTCCAGATGACAACAAAGAACAAAGAAAAACAAAACCGGTCACCAAACTTCTGTATGGGGGGATCCCAGCTGACCCAAAAGATATTGGGTTACAAATTTACGCGCATGACCCCAAAAATATATAAATTTTGACAAAATAATGATCGGAAAAGAAATAAAAGCTGGCAACCTCAAATTCACCTTCACTAACCGTAACTTCAGAAACCGAGAGGAAAAAATCAAACGACATCTCGAAGCTGGTTCAATAGAGGTAAATGGAAGTATGATCATAGGGAGGCACAAGCTGAAAGGCATAAGAAATGAGTTCGCAGATACGCAGCAACCAACAGCTAAAACTGCAAAATGATAATTATAAAGGTAATACAACATAATGTCCTTCACTGGCAAACAAGAAAAAACGAACTCTGCAATACATACACTCATCATAACCCAGACATTATCCTAATAAATAGCCATGGACTATCAGACAATGAAAGGGTAAAGATCTTTCCCTTCAACATATATCAACTAAACAAGTCAGGGGATAGAGCTGACGGAGTAGCCATTGCAATTAAATGTGGAACACGCCATCGCATCCTAGATGATTTTGACCAGGAGTTCCTGGCAGTTGAAATAGAAACATCTAGGGGCCCCATAGTTGTGGCTACATGCTACTTACCGCCTCGTCGCCCTTTTCTACCTTACCCTGACATACTCCGGTTACTTCGACTACAAATGCCAGTGTACCTGCTAGGGGACCTGAACGCTAGACACAGGACTCTGGGGCACGCTGACAACAACAACGTCGGCACCAGTATATCCAGGCTAACGTCAGATGGCCACCTTAACCACCTAGGCCCGGACTTCCCTACGCTTATACGCCGTAACTCGGCGACAAGTCCAGACATGGTGTTTAGTAATAGATACGGACACCTCAATTTTCGTATCACACCGGGCAATATCACCACCAGTGACCACCTACCAATCATCTTCACATTATCAGTCAACCCAATCTTAATTCCAACAGTCCCCCGACCAGACTACAACAGAGCAGACTGGAACAGGTACAAACAGCTCCTAGAGGATAAACCAGCACACGAGTTAGACGGGAGACCCATTGCTGAGATCGACCACGAAACAAATAGATGGTTTGAAGACATCATCGAAGCTAAAGAAATCAGCATTCCTATAACAACATACAGAACCATACCCCATCCAGCTAGCTCCATGGAGCTCCAACTTCTTCAAGCTCTCTATAGGGGTATAAAAGAACTGGCCAATATAAGAGGATGGTGTCAAGAACTCCGTCGCCAATACGTCATCGTAAGGGTCCGATTTACGGAAACCTGCAGAGTCCTTCAGAACACCAAATGGGCTAGCCTCACCACCAAACTCTCAAATATGAGAGACCCAAAAGATTTCTGGCGGCAACTGAAAACTCTGATGGGAAATGAAACCAGATACAGCCCATACCTCTATGACCACCAGGGCAATAAGGTGTACCCAGAGGCTGACAAAGAGGCCATTCACCGTACATATTGGAGAAACATCTTTCATATTTCCGACGACGACAATCTCCTCTTCGTCGAGGAGACAGAAGAAAGAATAACAGAGGAAATAGCCTTGCAGACAAACCAACTAACCCCTGACCCCTTAGTAAACCTGGGAAATCTCTCAATAGAAGAACCCCTGATCGCCCCATTCACTATTAACGATCTTATCAATGTGATAAGAGGCATGAAAAACAAAGCTCCCGGAATTAGCCATATAAGGAAGACTGACATCATAAAACTACCACCAATAATGATCCAGAGACTACTATCTATCTGTAATGCAGCCCTTGCATCCGGGCACTTCCCTAACCGCTTTAAAACCGCCCTGATAACACTCATACCGAAGGCAGGAAAGCCGCCTAACAGGCCAGAAAACTTTAGACCCATCTCACTCTTAGAGATACCGGGAAAGATCCTGGAAAGACTGATCAATAACCGCCTTCAAAGCCACCTTGAACGTAACAACCTCCTAAACGAAAGGCAGTATGGATTCCGACCATCACGAGGAACCACCACCGCAATAGCTATAGCATATGAGGAAACAGCCCTTGCTTTAGCAAACAAGAAGAAAGTAAACATTGTCCTTCGTGATGTCGCCAAGGCTTTCGACAAGGTATGGCACCCCGGTCTACGACATTGGCTTCTCCATTTAGACCTTCCCTACCCAATAACAAAAATACTCTCAAACTTTCTCTCGGAAAGGAAGGCCAAATTGAGAGTAGATCATTATATAGGCCGGGAATTCATGGTTGAAAGTGGAGTCCCACAGGGGAGCATCCTCTCGCCCACACTATACACAATATACACCTCACCAACTCCACCCCCTGCAAGAGACAGCAATTACATTATGTACGCAGACGACATAACCCAAATCATTTCACACCCGTCTCCACAGAACCAGTTTATTAAGCTTGCAACAGACAGAGCTATTGGAACAATAAATAAAATTGAAGAAGCCTGGAAGATTAAAACAAATAAAAACAAATTCCTAATCATTCCCGCAGCCAGAACAAAACCAGGAAACCTCAACCTGCAGAACATAGAGGTGGACTACACAAAAACAGGAAAACTATTAAGGGCTAAAACTCACCAATACCGGAATAGCATCACATGTCAAAACG
>NW_023664325.1:86328-88176 GCF_015228065.2 Penaeus monodon
ATAATAATAATAATAATTGTAGCGGGGCGTAGACCCAGTAGAGTTCATTATACCTGGTTGAGTTCGGGCTTAACCGAGAATATTGATTTTTTATTCGGGAAAAGATCCGTCTGCATTGAACAGATGTAAGGTTCCAGGCCTACGGCACACTGCCACCACCCGATTAGTAGGTTCGGGAACCGTGTGTTATGTATGGGGTTATGAATGTTGTATGGGAGAAGGGTGGAAGGAAAGTACAGAGAGTATGTGCTGAATGTTGGAGGTGTAAGTGTGTAAATGTGAAAAGGGAGATAGCGTAGGACGTGTTTGGAAGAAAAACTCAAGATCATAGAATTCTTCCTCTTCCCTTCGGTTTGAGCATCCACCTGCTGAAAGCGGGAACCCAAGTATAGCAAAAGTCATGGTCCGTTCTAGAGTATCAGCTTAATATACTCTGATTCATCTAGCCTTCTTACAGCCTTTCACTGGTTGCGAGATATCAGAGTAACCAGTAATGTGTTGTTAAGGAGACCCGAGCCCATGAACGTTTCAAGCATTCAGCCCTGGTCAGAACCAGAACTTTGAGGTAAATATCATTTGTTCATCTGACTGAGGCTGAGCGTCTGCGTGGACGTGTTTGGAAGAAAAGCCCAAGATCATAGAATTCTTCCTCTTCCCTTCGGTTTGAGCATCCACCTGCTGAAAGCGGGAACCCATGTATAGCAAAAGTTATGGTTCGTTTTAGAGTATCAGCTTAATATACTCCGATTCATCTAGCCTTCTTACAGCCTTTCATGGGTTGCAAGATATCAGAGTAACCAGCAATGTGTTGTTAAGGAGACCCGAGCCCAAAAACGTTTCAAGCATTCAGCCCTGGTCAGAACCAGAACTTCTGAGGTAAATATCATTCGTTCATCTGACTGGGACCGAGTGAAAGCTCTACAATGGTATGATATTTATTTACTGAGCAAATCGCATTCATTAGGGAGGTCTACATGCAATTCAGTCACGGGAAATTTCATAGATGCGTACATCACCAATTTGATCACAGGGGGGGTGATGCACGTGAAAACCACACCAGATGTACTTAAAAATAACTCACGAACATATTTTCACTCCTAAGTTAGCGTTCCAACTCTATAAGTATTTTGACCCAGAGCAATAGCACGAACACATTCAAATCCCTAATTTAAATAAATTAATCTCCAACCCAAAATGGAGATTAACTTTGAAAAAAACAAAAGCAAACCAGTGCTGATAAACTCTGAATAAAAAAAACTTGTGTAAACAATAAGAAATACAATTTAGAAATATAATGTATGAAATATAAGTTAGGGTCGCAGGTCAAATAAAAGAAATAACACAAAAGGGCGGCCACAAGATCATGGACTGCCTGACACCCACAAGGTCAGGCAGGTATCAAGACAAAAACCAAGACAATTTAAAAGAAAGTAAAAAGTAAAATGACCCTGAAAGTATTATGGGCGAGACTAAAAAAAAAACTTTCTCCCAGGAGGTACGGATCTTCAAGCTGAGGAAAGAAAACAAAATGATGACCCAGTTTAAAATCACTGAATGGCACACTGGAGGTACGGATCCTCGAGCAGTGTTCCTTCTATGTGAAGCGGCCCTTTTGTACTCTGACACTTTGAGTTCACAAAGTGCTGCTTTGGGATTGATTGATTGATTATTTAAGATTATCTGCCGCGTCAACAGCTAAGGTCATTAGCGGCGAATACCTTGTTAAATACAAATATTAAAATGTTTAAAACTTTAAAAATCTATCAATAGATATCTTATGAAAAAGAATAAACAAATTAAAAATCAAAGCATAAATATTATACTCTAAATGTATAAAATTATTGCATA
>NW_023664325.1:88276-90776 GCF_015228065.2 Penaeus monodon
TATATATATATAATATATATATATATTTTATATATTATATATATATATTATGTATATCTGTATACATACACATGTACATATATATTTGGGCTACTGAACTGGCGGCCCGCGATCCGAATTCGGACCTATGTGTTATAGCGGGCCCTAGGCTCCAGGAGAAAAGTATATTAAATAATATTAAGGTCCTGGCGAAGGATTCTTGAAAGTGTGGATATAGAATGAGTAAAATTTGTATGGAGTACTCAGATTAGGGGTTTTATTTTCATGATTGCATGTAAAATATTTATCTGGACCTTTGAATATGTTATAACTTGTCTAACTGAATCTTTGCTCATGATAGTTAAGCACCCTGATATATATAAAAACTAAAATATACATACATACACACATACATAATATATATATATATATATATATATATTATATATAATATATATATATATATATATAATATATATATATATATATATATATCTATATATATATCTATGTGTTGTGTGTGTGTGTGTTGTGTGTATGCGTGTATGTATGTATATGGCATATACATAAGCATGATTTCTGTAAGCCATTTTACCAATAGACTCCAAGTCACTTTAGAACCATCAACTTAGCGAGGGCATAGATGACAATTTTATCTGACCTCGTCTGGCCTCCCAGTTCATGCCAGCACCCATGTGGTAAGGTCGGCCCAGCCTACGCCCTCGGAGCGGGATGGCCGGACACGTGAACCCGTCATACAAACTATCACTACCCCTGCTAGCCACTAAACCAGAGTTCTGATACTTTTACAACTGCCACTAAACCAGAGTTCTGAACTCTTACAACTGGCAGCAGTATGGTCCGTTGCGTCCTTTAAGCTCGCAACTCGGCACACAGTTTCCTGAAAACCACTCAACCCGTTTCCCGAAGACCATGTCTACAAAACCACGTTAATAAACGTTCCGGCCCTCTTTATTTCTTTTCCCTTCCTTCTCCTCCCACAAATGTGTTAAGCCGTTGGTTTTGTTGGGTAAAAGTGCTAACTGACAGCAAATGGCAAGTTCTCACACTATTTTTCTGACCTCAGATCGCATTAACAGAGATCTATATTGCTTCACTGCAACAAATTTAATGCGTTCATGATTTTATCTTTATCACAAATACCAATCATATCATTTATATCTCCTCTTGTGTTTTCCCATCCTGACCTGACCGCACTTTCTCTTTCCCTTCCGGTCGGTTGGGATATGGAAAGGGTCAAGAGAGGACTGCTTGTTTTGGTTGCTGTTGTTTTGTTGACAGCTTGGGAATTACTCGTAGCACCGTTACATTGCTCATTGGTGACATGTTCTATCAGCAATAAAACGGAGCTTTTAAAATGATTTTATATAAATTTATAATTTTGAGTATAGCATAGGATCTACCCCCATATCATAGTGTCTGATATAACCCGGGGTAGATCTCCGCTCCGACGTTCGATAGTAGGTACAGGCAAAAGGCACTTGTCTCCGTAACTGATGCCTAAGTGTTCTTGAGCTGCCCTTGACTCCTAACAGACCAACTTAGAAGTCCTTCAGTTATTTGTTCGATCAGTAACTTTCGAGTCGGTGTGACCCGCTGTTACGTCTGCTAAGTAATGTAGGACTAGGGTCTAAGCTAGAATCATTATTCGCTTATTAATCACGCCCTTCTCAGCCTCTTGCAGTCCCTTGCATTTTTGGGTACATCCCAAGCTATTGTGTGATTCGTGAAATTTAGATACCTGTAGGGAATGTCACGAGCACCCATCACAGATACACAGAAGAGAGCAGGTTATTTTTAGATTTTCCTGGCTTGGTTCACTTCATTGTATGGCATTTTGGGTATAGGATCCCCCGTCATTGAAGTCTGATATGCATAGCTAGACATGGCTACAGTTCAGAATTTCTGACCTCGAGAAAATTAACTTGCTAAAAAGCTTGAGAATATTTTTTCACCTTAACATTCATTAATGTGTACATTCTGTCGCATATCATTAAATGTTGAATTCAGTGTGGTAGTTAAAATAATTTAATATAGCTAGCATTGCTATTTTATCTCCGTTTTGTTATAGTGAATGTCCCGGCAGGCAGCGCCCTTCCACTACATAGATCCAGCAAAGGACCAGGAACTCACCAGCGCAGGTATCAGTCACCCCAGGATGCTGTGGATGGGCGCCGCCTGCCTGGATGCCCGCAGATCCAGTCAAACTCCAGGAGCACGTCGGTGCAGGTATCAGCCACCCTGAGATGCCGAAGAGGACACCCCTACCCGGACGCCCGTAGATCCAGACGACGATTACGAGGACGTGTGGACGAGGACGCTGCCGAGTTAGACCTGGACAAGGATTACGAGGAAATCTATACAAATCCGAATTCAAGGAGGACCTGTGTGAGACCTTCGAGGATATGTGGACGTCGAGGACCATGAAGAAGAGGACAACAGGGATGAGCAGGCACGCAGATGCACCAAGAACAATGGAGAACGAGATGACCTGCCAAAG
>NW_023664325.1:95776-103276 GCF_015228065.2 Penaeus monodon
TAAGAAGATGGGTTTCTTGGATAGTATTGCTTTTATGAGCGTAGTTTAGCGAATATTTCCATGACTCACATTGAGTCGGGGGATACTTGTTTTATTCGAAACATATGATTCATGACCTTCCTAGCGCTTCCCATGCATATCTTTTATCAGGGAGGCAAGTTTTTTGTTACGATTATTTAGATGACGAATCCAGACTGGAGGACACATCACTCCAACCGCAAAAAAAAGTTTTTAATGTACTGACTCAGGAGCACATTTCAGATGAGGATTATTAGCACGTGCTCGACGTTTGGCGATATCTAGTTTGAAATGTACGGATGTTGGCTGATTGCTTTTCGTCATGGCGAGCCTGATTGCGTGATACTTATGGCTTTGACTTTGTTAATTGTGTATCCTTACCTGGATACGGTTTTAATTCCTTTTTAATGTCGAGCAAATTAAAGATTGAGCTGATATCAGATCCAGGGTTGGGAATATTAATTAGAGATAACGGTAGAAGCGGTTTTACAACCGTTGTCCGATTTTTTTTTCATAGCATGAAATAAGGAACTAGGTAACGTTGCACCAAATCAAAAGAGCAATTATATTATTTATATTGACTTCAATACTCTTTACGCATGCTGCATGAGTTATAACATACCCATAGGAGACATTCGACAATCAAATGAAAGAAAGATGCAATTGTTCTTAGAGAAAGGTATTACCGAGATATCCTACTGACTTCTCACAGAAACCCTACCAATGTCCTCGGAGGTTGCCAAAAATAACAGACGAATTGCCTTTAGCTTTAAATCATTTGAATATAGACTTTAATCTGTTATCTAACTATCAGAAAAAAATATATGTATGTGTGTGAGTATTTTGACTATATAAAGTGTTAAAGATAAAATGTGTCTAATTAATGAATATAAAACTAGTTGATGTATTATTATTTACCTACATATGAAGTGCCAAATAAAATGCCTAACACACACACACACACACACACACACACATTTCGCAGAGAGAGCTGTTTAATTTCTTGTTCTGTCTCGGCGTCCGTAAATGCTCTCTGGACTTCGCATCCAATTAAGACATCTGGAGAAATCTTATTAGTATTTTATAAAGTCGGAGAGAAAGAGAAGAAGAGAGACAGGAAATGAGATTCTCATATCATTAATCTACATAGGAGGCAAGAAAGAGAAATAGAGAACTAAAAGAAAAAAAATGGATGACGTAGGTGATAATTAAAGAAAAAAAGAGATAAATGAAAAATGCGATTCACGTGTGATTTCCTTCTAGAGAAAAAGAAAGAGAGAAAGAAAAAAGTAAGGAAAAATAGAATCTTAGATGACACAGACGGTGAGAAAGACAATGTAAGAAAAGTCGATAAAAATAAAGATTAGATGAAATAGAAAGTGAGAAAGGAGAGAAACAAAAATATTTTTAAAATGTGATTCTTGGGTAACTACGTAGAAGATGAGAAAGAGAAAGAAACAGAGAAATAAAATATAGAACAAAATTTAATGATATAGAGGACAGAAAAGATTTATGAGAGAATCTGTAAAATTTACATTGAAGGCGAAAAAGAAGAGAGAAATGAAAGAAAAAACGCCAAAATTCGATGACATAGAAGGTGTGATATAAATCAATGAATAGAAAAAAAATTTCATCCTCATATCGCCAATCGACGTAGAAGGTGAGAAAGAGAAAGAGAGAAAAAAATGGGTGACATAGAAAGTGAAAAAATGGATGACATACAGGAGAGAGATAAAATAAAGTAGGAAAGAGAGAAAAACAAATGATTAATCTTACAATGAGAAATAAGTTTCCTGCCATATACCCGTATGTGTCGAAAAATTATTTTTGGCTTGCCTTATTTAGCCGTAAAAGCTGCATTTAAAATCTATACAAAAGTAAAGTTGAGAAAAAGAGAACGAGAAATAAAGAAAGATATCATACTTGGATGATTTTCGGATGTGAATATAATTTTATTTTGACATATTGTGATTTTTTTTATCGTCGCATTACTATTTTTACATAGAAGGTGAGCAAGAGAGAAAGGTAGAAATAAATGAATATACAAAAAGCAGCAGCTCATCAATCACTTTTGTGTGTGGACATGTGTGAACGCGTTTGTTCTATTAATCGGATCGTCTATACAAGGGTTCCCAACCTTTTTGTTTCTCTGAAGTTTCATAATTGTGAAAGCAAATGGTATGTATATATATAAAATTATATATATATATATATATATATAATATATATATATATATATATATATATATATTAGTAGTTTGTAAATACAACAGAATTGAACACATTCACATACGTGCATGAATGTGAAAGTAGGTCAGTGACCGTGACGTAATCAGTGACCTTGACGAAACCACAAACCGCAAACCGCAACCAATGTCCACAACAACATAATCAATACCCGGAAATCATTAACCTACTTTCACATGTGCATTTTATGTTCGTACATGACGCATCATAAGAGAAATAATGAAACAAATGATGTACTACAGACGAGTATCCCCTCCAATGCAGGTGACAGGTGACATAGATTAATGATCACAGCGTAACCACACAACCTTATCGAGAGTGAAAGCAGGTTAATGACACGAGGCAACCACTAGACCATAGCTAGCGATGGCTAACGCACACCTTGCGGTTGAAAATGGTGCATGATAACAGAAAGATGACCACTGTAAGTGATTAACTAATCAATATCCGTAACCGAAATCATTACTCATAACCAGTGATGTACAGACGAGGATCTCCTCCAATGCAGGTTGACATAGATCAATGATCACCGCGTAATCACAAAACCTTGTCGAGAGTGAAAGCAGGTTAATGATCACGAGGTAACACCAGACGTAGCTAATGATGACTAGCATTCACACCTTACAGTCCAAAATAGTACATCATAACAGAAAGATTACCAATATCCGTAACCGAAATCATTACCCGTAGGCAGATGCTACAGATGACTCACCCGTGGCTCCCCCCACCCACACCGCAATATTCACCATGTTTAAACTTGTACCGAGATCGAGAATTGATTCTGTTACAGATGAGGGAATCCGTCTCTCCTAATGACTGAAACTATCAAAATCAATAATAAATAGGTCACACAGGTCTGCTAATGACCGATAATTTCTGCTCCTCTCTCACTGTACCAGAGATAAGAGTACAGTTAAGTGTAAAGGATTATAAAAACTATTTTTGATTGTATAAACACTATACAATGCGCTCGCACGCACACGCACACAGACACACACACACACACACACACATTTTTTTTCCCACCCTGCATATGATGCAGATGACAAGGAAAAATTCTAACCCGTGCCTGCATTACTATCACTGCATGCTGTCGAATCCTCATCGTCTTCTGTTAAGTCAATGAGAGGAATCAAGTCAGCATATAACGGAGGCGGTGCAGACAAGGGAAAACTCTCCATTGTCTGATTACTACCGCATGCCAACAAACTCCTCTCACCATGCGATGACCCGTTGCCAAGATCGAAACCGTGCAAATGATGAGAATATATTGGATAGATCATCTTCACCGGTGGCCGCTCTTGGATGTTTGATAGGGCATGTGTCAGGACCATCTATGTAGCGATAAGTTAGAGCTGTCTGGAAGATAATTCTTTTGTCTCGGTCGTATCCTCCTCTTAAATGACAGTCTGTCACCAGTGGATTATGGAACTTAACCCGTTTCTTCATCGCGGTGATATCTCCAGGTGGCGATCATTTATTATTTGCAGTGCAGGTGGGTTTCTCCAATGAATATCTTCTTTTCTTCCTGGCGTATTGTCACTTACTGTTCACTCACCAAACGACTAAACAGGGCTTTAAATACCATTGACGGCAATATTTCCATGCTGGCAACTATTGATATTGTTGGGCGGGCGGAACACAAATAACAGGCTTAAATTTTCTGTGTAAATGTAAAATGCGATTACCACTATTTCATATGTTTGCACCTTTCATGCTTATAAAACTAAAAGGTTAATTACCTAATAGATTGAAAAGTCGCTAGTTTTATTCTATTTAGAGAGCATTAATAGGGTTTCCAAGGTATCTACACCTGGTCAAAGACGGGTTTCCCCCTCGTATTTACGCCTGAACACCTAAACAACCACCTCTTCTTGCTCAGAGGTAATGATGAAATAATCGCAAAGATTATAATCAGTATCTTTAATTTTTTTTTACAAATGCATAATATAACAAAGGTGCAGACCTAATAAGAATAATTCAAAAGAAATGACTTAATTTCGCAGAACGACTGATAAGCCTGCGACCTCCTCTCATATTTTAACGTGTTATACTAGCCGTTCTTACATCCCAAAGACATCTTCATAATAAAAATATAGTTTATTGAAAAGGATCATGAAATTCTTGTTGTACTTTATTTTATACTCTCAAGCTTACACAAACATACGCCCAAAGAGGCGAGAACACAAATAACAGGCTTAAATTTTCTGTGTAAATGTAAATGCGATAACCAATATTTCATACCTTTGCACGTTTCATACTTATAAAACTAAAAGGTTATTTACCTAATAGATTGGAATGATGTTGGTTTTATTCTATTTAGAGAGCATTAATAGGGTTTTCAAGGTATCTACACAGGTCAAAGACGGGTTTCCCCTTCGTATTTACGCCTGAACACCTAATTATCTACCAACTAGCGTCACTACTTGCCCATATGTATAACTATTGTTTGAACTTGTAACTGACTTGACAAATGGCTGTGTTACAGACGAATGATCACCCCTCATAACCAATAACAAATAACCGCGCAAGGGAAAGACGGATAGAAGTCAGGCCAGGTATTGACCAAATTCAAGGTGTTGACCCGAAAACAGGTGATCCTTCCTTCCCTTCCTACCGCCCCTATCCCACATTCCTCCATACCCCATTACAAACCAATAATAGTAAGAAAAAGAAGCAAACAAACAAATCACCAGTCATAAGTCCTGCTTAAGGAGATAATACAGCTCTGCACTGAAGTGTTACAGGTGAGTGATCACACCTATAGCTAATGAGCGTGACACGATCAATATGATAGCCCACTGTCAGTTGTCGCTGACGACCCCACCTCCATCATCACTCCCCCTCCTCCCCCATATGCATTTATTATGACTCTCAAGCTTACACAAACACACGTTTAGAGAGCCTGAATAGTGTTTTCAAGGTATCTACACCAGGTCAAAGACGGGTTTCCCCCTCATATTTACGCCTGAACCCCTAATTATCTACCAACTAGCGTCACCACCTGTCCCACGTGTTGACTCAGTTATGTTTTGCTAATTAACCTCAAGGGACAATGCGGTATATTTCCTAAAATGTTCCTGCCGCATTTCTCGATGTTTTACAATCTACTATGCAACTTAGGAAATATATCTAGTTTTCCCTTAAGACCCATATGTATAACCAATACAGACGAGCGTATCCTTCCATAAGAGATCGCATAACAATACATCCTCCGTTTTATGATGATATCAGCACAGAAATTGGACTAGCTCTTCAGCAATTTACTCCCCCTCCTCGAAATTGTCTATAGTACCTGGCTACACGTAAATAGGAAGAAAAAGAATGATGCAACGGTAACAAATATTGTTTGCGCATTCAGGCACCACTTATTAAGTAATACATACATATATTTTCTTAAATCTTTTACAAAGAGAGAAAATATCTTTAAGTCGACACTGAATAAAATTTGCTACTTGACCTCTTCCACATTTTCTGAAGAACTTGATATACAAGCATGCCAAATGAAGAAAACATCCTTCACCTATAATTTTTCACTATGCCACTAGTTGCTTCAGTGATGAAAACTGTTAAAGACCCATGTAAACTATTTCTATCTTGAAGAATCAAAAAAGAAGGCTTTGATTAATTGTTAACACATTTTCCCCATTTAGCAATTGACTCTTTATCAAAACCAAGAACTTTTATGAAATATGAAAAAAATTGAGGTAAAATAATATAACTTGTTTGCCCCCACATGATATAATGTCTTTTATAATTGTTCGCATATTGGACAAAGAACACACACAATTAGCCTAAAGCAGAGATTTTTGACCATGGGTACTTTTACCAGAGGGAGTAAAAATATACATGGCACCCGCGATGCGATAGATCTTAGCAGGCAGCATGTGATTTTCCAACTGATGCGTTTTTTTTTTCCTTTTCTTAAACCGAGTTATCAACAACTATATATTATATTTCTTAATCAAAACGTTCTTTGCAAAAAAAAAAAAAAAAATAAAGGTGCTTTCTTGTTGTGTGTCTACATTGGATATTCTTGTTTTACATGGCAGTAAAGTGTATATGACGAGCAACATACAGTCGAGGAGGTAAGTTATAGAGAAAGGGTTGAAAATCAAAGTCCTAAAGGGGAAAAAGCCGCAACCGAAGCAATATTTTCTAAATGACAAGTAAAAAAGCATTCGTTTAGGAGAAAAAATATTCGCATTACCTCATAATAAGGGAGGGAAAAGCTTCTTTTCATAACTTAGAGAAAGCAAAATGCCCTTTTTTCAAATACAAGGGTGATTATTGAAGTATATGTATATGAACTGAGCAGTTTTTTCAGACTTGGGAAATATATGGTAAGTGTTAAAATGTTATATAGCATTGCTATCATCTTTAACAAAAAGTCTTATTTATCTAAAGATGCCTTCCTAAACTCTGACAATGCTCCAGGCAATATCCAGATAACGGACGACCACAGACAAGTATCAGGGAATACCTCTGCTTGTCACGAGATAATGACTTCACCGACATAGTAAAACCATTAATGGACGTGTGAAGTGAGGAAGAGGCGAACAATAGAGCGACACCATGGAAGTACTTTTCTCGTCTCCTTTCGTGAAGAACTGCATAGTTAATGAATATCTACAATGGAAATCGCACCCCTTCAATCATTTGACCAAGGTAAACCCCCATGTTCTAGATAGCTAGAAAGTTTTAGAAATGCTCGCCTCGGTTGTTGATCTTCGTAGCACATCGTTCTTCACACCCACTCGTTCCGCTAGCTCACGGTCTGTACTCCCTATCAAACATGCCATATCTTGTTGGCGAGGCCTCACCCTTCTCCTAAATCTGCTCCTCCTCTCCTCTCCCCTCGACTAAGCGCGATGCTGTATCTACCGCGAAGATGTAAAAAAATGGTGATTATAATCATAATTGGAGCTATAACATAACTTCACACAACACTAAATATGTATTGACATTGATTGACTTAGAATTGGTGATGCTTATAGCCATATCAAGCTTGGAGGTTCCTTGCGAAGAAAACATAAAATTTGATAAAACAGTAATATGTCTTTCATTAGTAGTATAAAATAGATAATTACTCGTATGACAATATACAATCATCATAGTACAAACATTTGCCACGATAATTTGTCAGAATTTACAATTCCATCATTCATTCAAGTTTTGCTTCTCGCTTTCCTTGCAATTATTTATTTTTTCCCATTCGCAGACAGAAATACGACG
>NW_023664325.1:108276-121900 GCF_015228065.2 Penaeus monodon
GAATCAATAAGGCATTGGTTATATATAAGCTACATTTCCTAAGAGTAAACACTATTCAGTAACTTGTCAATGTTAGTTTCTACGTCAGTTCTGCTCATCTATTCAAGGACCCAGTTTCAGTCATAGCTAAGTTCATTGTACTTTTTTACCGTCTTTATGACGATTTTAGTAGCTGTGTGTGTGTGTTTTTTTTCTTTTACCATTATTTATCTGTATTTTATTGCTTTTACATGTTCTTTATCTGTGTTTATCTCTACTTTTACTGCTTCTATTGTTTTTATTCTGTTATAGTCTCGGCAATGTATTGAATCCTTTCCTTTTACGATTCAGTCAAGTTTTAGTACCGTTTTAACTACTGCTTACCGTTTTTTGTATACTCGCTTTTACTTTTGCTTTTAACTCAACCTTTCTCTTTCACGATTTCAGTTCAGATTTTAGTGCTGTTTTAACTATTGTTTTACCTGTCATCGTGCTTTAGTGTGTTTATTTCTGCTTTTACATTTTACATTTTACCTAATCTTACTTATATACTACTTCATTATTCTTTCGTATTTTGCTTACTCTTATACTGCCCGTCTTCTACTACGGCCTCTGCTTCTACTACTGCTGCTTCTACTACTACTACTGTCTTATCTCCTAGCTTACCACTGTCATTGTTTTTGTTATTTGTACGAAAGGCCTCTAATTTTATAAAGCACTCACAGTCAATGTATCTGTGGAAGCAATAGTTGATCTATTTTCCACAGAATCTGAAGTTTGGCCGTACTTTCTTTGGCTTCCAGTATTTTTTTTATCCTTTTCTTATAAGGATTGAATGGACCCACCTTTTTCCCTTCAACTTGGTCGCCTAAGCCTCTCTGCTCACAGGAGTATTCCAGGCTCCTCTTCCACGACATCATCTGGCTTAAGCTGGTGTGAACCTTACAATATATATATATATATATAATATATATATATATATATATATATATAAAATGTGTGTGTGTGTATGTACATATATGTGTTATATATATATATAAATATATATATATATATATATTATATATATATATATTATATATATATATTATGTGTGTGTGTGTGTGTGTGTGTGTGTGTGTGTGTGTGTATACCGAATGGATGTAAAAAGAAGAAAATATGTAGAAGCAGACAACATAGGGAAAATCTAATTATACCCCGGTAGGAACCTCAAGGCTAAAGACTCTAAGGAGAAATTTATTTACTATAAACTCCATCGACCAGGGTAAAGAACTGGTAATTTCTGAATGAAGAGAGATTCCATTTTTTATATGAACCTAGAAATGTGTTAATTAATCTGCGTCTCTCAAGTTTAGCTGATTAGCTGATTAGCTGATTAGTAAAAAATTTTTTTAAAGGGCGCGGTTTTAAATTTTCCCAAACACTCTCTGCACGTTTGTTTTTTTTTTTTTTTTTTTTTCATTTTTTTTATGCCAAAAAATTGGAATTCTTTGAAATAGTGAAAATTATCCGCCTTTTGGGTCATTGTCTTTAATAAATTACTTTTTAGGAAAAACCAAGCCTTTGGTAATTTGTTTTAGCTCAAAAAAAAATTTAGGAAAGAAAAATTTAAACCCTTTCAATGATCTTGCCTTATGTAAAATTTTTCCAAAAATTTTTTAAAAAACCTAATTTCTTTTGGCCCCCTTTCAAAACGAGCCCCCTTTCCAAATAAACCATAACCTATCCCAATACTTTTTCCCGTTCAAGAAAAACAAAAAAAAAAAAACCCCAAAAAACACCCAAACACCCACAAAAAAAAAAAAAAAACAAAATTACACAAACACATTTAGGAAAAATAGCCGGTTTCCTCGCCTCCTAATACATTCGCCCTGTTCCAAACGTCCTTACCTATATTAAATTTTTAAAAATTTTTCTTTTCTCCCTCAAGGCCGGGCAACTAACCGGAAAATTTTCAAGAAGACTTTCTTTAAAGACCAAACAACCCAACAACCCAACAAAAAACACACACACCCAACAACCCCCCCCAAAAAAAACCCCAACGGAAGCCCCCCCCTTTTTCCCTTCTTTCCCCTGTCACAATGCTTTTTTTAGGGGGAAATATCTCCTTTTTTCCCCTCCTTTTTTTTCCCCGGAAGGGGGGGAACAGATTCCTCTCAAAACGGTTTCCCTTTCAACCAAACAACCCATACAAACCCATTACAAAAAACAAACAACCCCCCAACAACACACACCCTTTTTATTTATATTTAATATTATTTTAATTTATTTTTTCCTAAAAAGAAAGAAATTTTTTAAATTTTTTTTTTTAAATTTCAAAAATAAAAAAAAAAAAAAAAACAAAAAACAACAAACCCAAAATTTAATATATATTTTAAAATTATATATATATATATATATAATATTATATATATTACTATATATAAAAAATTTATATTATATATTATATTATATATATATATATAAAATTTAATTTGAATCATAAAAATTTGAATATATAATATAATATTAAAAAATAATAATAATATTATATAAATAAATATAAATATAAAAAATACATATAGAAAAATTTTTAATATATAAAAAATATATTTTTATATATATAATATATATATTATATATAATAATATATTTATAAAATTTTTATTATATATATATAATTTTTATTTATATAAAATCTATTAATCTTATATATATATATTTAAAATTTTTTTCTATAATTTATATATATTTATCTTTATTAAAATAAATTCAAAAATTTTATTTTTTTAAAAAATATAATTATTTATATAATTTTTATTATAAATTTAATTTATATTTTCAATTTTTAATAATATTTATATATATATTATTTATTTACTTTTTTTAAAAATTATATGTACTAAAATTTTTTTTAAATTATTAATATTTTTTAAAAATATATTTTAATTATAATTATTTTAAATATATATTTATATATATTTTTATATAAATTTATATATTATTTATATTTTTAATTCTTATTTATTATTAATTATATTTATTATTTTTTTTGTTATTTATTATTATATATATATATTTTAATATATATATATTTATATTTATATTAATTATTTTTATATATATTATATTAATTATTTATTATTATATTATATTTTAATATTAAATAATTTTTTATTATTTTTTTTGGGGGTGTGTTGGGGGTTGTTGTGGGTGTGAAATAAATATTTTATTATTTTTAATATATTTTATATTTATATTTATTATTTTTCCCTATTTTCTTATTATTCCCCCCCCACCCCCCCCCACACACCCCCCTACCATTTATTTTTATATTATTATTTATTCTATTTATATTATATATTATTTTATTATATATACATTATTTTTTTTATATTTATTATTCTTTATATTATATATTTATAATTTGTGTGTGTGTGTGTGTGTGTGTTGTGTGTGTGTGGGGTGTGTGTGTGTGGTGGTATACATATATACTACACACACACAACACAAAACACACACAACCCACAATATTATATTATATAATATATATATATATATATATATATATTATATATAATATATATAAATATATATAAAATTATATAATATATATATATTATATATATACAAAACCACACACACACACACCACAACCCCCACACACACACACAACACACACAACAACAACACATATATATATATATATATATATATATATATATATATATTATATTTTTAAAATTTTATATATATAATTTTTTGGGGTGTTGTGTGTGGGGGTGTGGTGTGTGGTGTTGTGTGTGTGTGTGGGGTGTGTGTGTGGTGTTTGTCCCCATTATTTTATATCTCTTATATTATTAAATTTTATTATATTTTTATCTTATTTTTACCCTTTTTTCTCTCACACACACCCCCCCCCCCCACACACCCACCCCCACCCCCACCCCCCCCCCATTTTTTTATTTATTATTTTTTTTTATTTATTATTCCCTATTATATATTTTATTTTTTTTTTTTTTTTTTTTTTTTAAATTTTTTATTTTTTTTTGTTAATATCTTATTTTTTTTATTTTTTTTTCAAATGTTTTTTTTATTTTTAAAATATTTTTTCTTTTTTTTTTTTATTTATTTTTTTTTTGTTTTTTTTTTTTTTTTTTTAAATTTTTTTTCTTTTTTTTTTTATTATTTTGTTTTTCATTAAATCTTCGCCTTAATTCTTCGCCCTCTTTGGGGTGTGTGGTGTGTGTGTGTGTGTTTTCCCCTACAAAATTATATTTTTTGAAATATCCTCGAATTCTGACTCCCCCCACCGGCCCAGGTGGTCCAGGGGGCCCGGTGGCCCCTGGAATCGGAGTGTACATTGGGCCCTTTTGACTTGACCGGGTAGTCCAGGAGGTCCGGGGGGGCCAGGCAGCCCTACGGGGCCAGGGGGCCCTTGCCTTTCCCCCCGAGCTTTAAAAGTTTACGCAAAAATGGGAAAAATGTGCCCTAAATGAATGAATTAAACGTGTTGATTTAACAGAATAGCAGGGTGATAGCTAATCTCTAAAATTTTGACCTGCACAATGTTTTGTTCTTAACAATAAAAGTCTTCCCAATACCGCTGTCGAATCCCTTTTTTGAATGGGGACCGGGGGCCCGGTAACCGGGGTCCTGCCCCGCTTTGATGCAGAACCCGGGAGCCCTCGAGGGCCTGGTTACCAGGAGAACCTAATAGGAAGAGTTAACATTGTAAAAGAATGTCGTATTTTCAGAAAATTGTGTTTTATTTTTTTCTTTTTTATCTGAGCATCGAAAATTGGATCATCATACCATTTCATCAAAACCCTCATTATTATCTTATCTTCGTTTTTATTAGATAGTTGTCATTAATTTTTATTTTCTTATTATCGTCATTATTTATCGTTTTCATAAAACATTTTCAATTTTTTTATCATTGTTGTTTCCAATTATCATTTAATTTTATTTAAAAATTTTTTACTAATCATTATCGTTGTGTTTTTCCTATTATCATTGTTTTTTATTATTATTATTATTGCTGTTCCAATTATCATTGATATTATCATTAATATTATTAATATTATCTTTATCGTTGATGTTGTTCCTATTATCATTGTTATTATTATTATTAACATTGTTAATATTATTATCATTATCATTGTTATTATAATTACTGGAATCATTATTATATTATCATCATCATCGTCATTATCATTATTACATTAGCATTATTATTTCCTTTTACTTTTTTTATAAATCATTATCATCCTAATCATCATCATTATCATTATCATCCTAATCATCATCATTATCATTATCTTTATCAAATCCTCATCTTCATTTTCCCCCATCATTATTGTCTTTACGGTTATCATTATCAGTATTACTATAATTTTCTAATATGAAATGAGGACTACACTTTCTTTATGTTATAACTGAATACTAGTCCAAAAATATAGCCAACTTGATTAGGGGTTCAGTTTATAAAATACTCAACATATGGTCAATTGTATTTAATTTGTCGTAACATCCCAGGCAACAGTGGTCATATACAGTTGTGTGTAACGATCACAGATCTAAATGACAGATTAATAACAGCAAAGCTGTAATCATTATTTAAATATAGCGAATATATTTATAATTATATCAAATGCTGTTTAATAATGTGAATAACACTGATAATATTGCTTTAACAATGATATTTACTTTTTATACCAAACAATATCCCTGTGCACGAAGAACTGCACTGAGTTTCAATAGTACTACCAGCCAACCCGGTAGCCCAAAGGTCGCCGATCGGCCCTAAAAGGCCAGCGACCCAGGACGACCTCCACTGCCCCTCATTCCAAGTTTGCCCTTTTCACCCTGTAATGTTGCAATCGTAATCAGTTGTATCCTCGGAAACATAGTTGTTTCTATATGCATTACGACCTCATTATCTAATTATTTGGTTCTGAAATTATTGTTAAAGCAAATACAGCAAATTCACCAAAAAGTCACATCATAACTTTATTAGAATCAATTACAACTATAGAACACAACAAAAACAAAACTAATGGTCATTTGGGATGGAAAGCGCCATGCTCTCTATTATGTATTCGCAATCTGTCTTTGAACATGAAAATTATTTGGTTGATGCAAGTCTAAACCCTGAAAAGACTTTGGACTGGGGTAGTGTGGAGGATACCAGGGTAAAGAATGGATTACAGCATTCCAATTTTCATATTCGATGATTGCTGATATAGCAAACAAGGTATAGCGATGGGATTCCCATTAGGCCTTCCTACGTTAATGCATTCCCTTGCTTTCACAAGCAAAATTGGTTTGAACATGCCCATCTGAGTTTTGATGTGTTGTAGATATTATATGTATATGCATATATACATATATATGTATATATGTTGTATTTGTATACATATGTATGTTATGTTTGGTGGTGTGTGGGGTGGGTGTGAGAGAGAGAGAGGAGAGAGAGAGAGAGAGAGAGAGAGTGTGTGGTGTGGTGTGTGTGTGTGTGTGTGTGTGTGTGTGTTGTGTGTGTGTGTAGGGTATATGTACATGTATATGCATATATACATTTTAATGTATATATA
Source organism: Penaeus monodon (assembly GCF_015228065.2). Taxonomy (NCBI): domain Eukaryota; kingdom Metazoa; phylum Arthropoda; class Malacostraca; order Decapoda; family Penaeidae; genus Penaeus; species Penaeus monodon. The sequence continues at coordinate 114,831 of NW_023664325.1, forward strand.
TAATATATATATCTATATATATATATATATATATATATATATAATATATAATTTGTATATATATGTATGTTTATGTGTGTGTGTGTGTGTGTGTGTGTGTGTGTGTGTGTGTGTTGTGTGGTATGTGTGTGTGTATGTATATTATATGCATATATACATATATATGTATATATATGTATGTTTGTATGTATATGTGTGAATATATATATGTATATATATATATATATATATATATATATATACATGTATTTGTATACATATGTATGTATATGTGTGTGTGTGTGTGTGTGTGTGTGTGTGTGTGCATGCGTATAATAGTGCAAATTCTTCCCAAAAAACTGTTCATCTACGGCAGCCTTCATGGAGTTTCAAAATGTAAATTTTCTGGTTTTTGTTTATAAAAAAGGCTAATAAGTAGTGTAAAACCGGACAATAACCACCACGCCCCCTTTCCCGGTCACGTGACTTCCGTCCATTACATGATTGAACATGATCCGTGTCCTACTTCCGTGAGATGATGTAACATGTCATGTGTCCTACTTCCGTAAATGACTTAGCAACCGTCATCATGTGCTTATTTTTTTAACTGATTCCAATAAAAGTTTAGGCCAAGAAAAAATTGTTTATTCAGTATATTGAAAGTAAGTATTGTAAACACTAATTCCTGCAAGGCTGAAAACACCAAATTAAAATATTCATAATCGTAAGCTCTGGTGAAAGGTATCCCCTCGTCCTCTGATATAAAAGGAGGGAGATGGTATGCCCAAACATTAGTAACATCTATTCTGCAAAAGTGTATTTGTACTCGGGTAAATATCTTCTCACTTCGTACCAATTAGCAACATGGTGAAAAATTTGGCGCCTCTTCGCGAAATACTATTACTATAGTAAGTGGCTCCAAGTGTCACAGACCTAGTCCCAGACATGCCACAACAGGTATCGGTAACATTTGGGGTATTTGTGAATTCCCGATTTTCGTTCTCCGTCATATTTGCGCATAACAAATAACTATTAGACATTTCAATCAAATGATTCTAAAACTAGAACATAAATTTATTATTTTATTCGGGCAACAACCAAAAATCTATATCTATCAACTGCGTCAAGCGACCAACAACTTTACCTATTTCCCTATCTATCAGTGGCGTTCACCAACACCCCCCCCCCCAAATCAAAGGATCATAAAACTAGAACATATATTTTACTCTAGCGACAACCAAAGCCATATGCCTGGTACCTTCTGTGAATTCTCCTTTATATCTGTTCAATATATTGAAAGTAACTATTGTAAACATAATTAGCCATCTCAATCAAAGGATCATGAAACTAGAACATATATTTATAATTTTATTGTGGTGATGTCCAAAAATCAACATCATTTGACTGTGTCAATTGTCCGGGCGGGGGCACATTTTGGCTCAGTGTTTTTTGGAGTGCCAGTTTCCTCCATCTTTTCTTCTTGACAAGAAAAAGAAGGCATCCGCTGTCTCTTTTACTGTTTGTCTGCTCATTAACCTCCGGGTTCACTTCGACTTCCTTCGAATTGTCATGGCAATGAATAGGAGAAGGCAAAGGAACAGACGACGGGCCCGCACAACCCGATGATGTCCTCGGGGTATTAGCCATTATACCAGGTCGATATGCTGGGGACCGAGGACTGAGTATAATGGAGCTGGTCTTTTTTGGTGAAGCCTCGTCAAGCAATATAGTTTCAGTTCCTTCCTCGCTTTTGCAAGGACTCGGACTGCGTAAGTCAATTGTATTCTGCTCGTTGTCCACCGCTATCCTTCTTTTCTTAGCAGTTTGTGGCTCAACGTTCTCAATGAAGAAAAGACACACCTCGCCCGTATTTCCTTGATCTATAACACATATAAAATACAATCAGATTCCAAAAAACTAATCACAACTACGAATAACAGCCAAGACAATTCGCACAAGTTTCCGACTAAATATAATATCAGTATACTGACTTTTGAGAATTGCGAAATCGGATTCAACAATGTTTGACATAACATATATCTTTGGAATCATGTTTTCGGACTTCACTGAAATATAGAAAATACAATGTAATTACTTAAAGGTTCTGCATACATCGCTACAGACATGCATCAGCATATTTGCACTTAAACCTCAACTTACCAAATGTTATTTATCAATGTAAGCAATAACCTGCACATATTTTAATTATCGCATGAGGCACAGATACAGAGGTTATAAGTAAAACTCGGAAAGTACTTACCAAGGTTGGAAACTGAAAAATAGAAAAGCGAGACTTTTAAGGTTTTGTGCATAAGAAATTATCTTTGAATAAAGTTGTATATCACCACATTTCTGTAAATCATACCAAACAACACGGAAATATTAACCAGTAAATCACATAACTCATCCTAGAGGTACGAACACAGAGACTAAAACTCAGAAATTACTTACCATAAGACAAAACCTCAGCGGTGAAGGAACTCATATTTGCGGTGCATGCTTGTTCTTCTGTGAAGAACACAATATCTTATACACCTAGGATCGTCCCCCCCCTTCACCGTTACCGACCAATCAGCAAACCACAGCACAGAGAAAGTACCAGGATACAACTAACAACCCCCCCCCCCCTTTACCCTCACCCCACCGCCCCGGCAATATAATTTCCCCTACATTTCTGCCTTGCTTAACGCAGGGTTTGCAAAATAACTCTCACACCATGGCATTTTAAAATCTTTATATAAAAACAATAACCTTCTTATCACTATATCAAAGTTCGTTCACTGAAAAATATCTGCATAATATTTGCCCAATTTTTCTATTCCCATGCAAATAATTTGAAACATAACGAAAATAACATACGCACCGCAGGTTAAACTATCGAGGCTTTGTAATGATCAAAGTATGCAATGCATGATTTTCCATTCACAATTAAGATGTAATGCCCCATTATTGACGGTCTGTGGCGAGATGTAAGAATGTTAACTCATTACAAACCCCCTTTTTCTTTCTTGCAGGTAATTGATCTGCTAAGAAACATCCTCATAAAACATATCCTCTCCTGAGAAACTGCGAACAGAGATCATTTACCTCGTAACAATTCATTACGCTCTGATATCTGTAACCACTCTGCGATCGTTATCGATATAAATTATACCTTGTGTATCTCCTACCAGGAATAAAACAATGTTCGAATCATGTGGTTGTGCTAACTCAACTCCAGTCCTGAGATTTCCAGAATTTTCAATGGCTATTGCATCCTGAAGTTTTCGGGTTGCAAATCTATAACAGCAATCATTTTACCGTTTACAAATCCATCCCTGTTGAGTGAATGACCCTTTTCTAAGCCTAATGCATTCAGCGAATTATAGTACAAGTCTGAGCATTGCACAGGGAAATTTGTGCTTATATTGTACCACCGAGGTGTTTATTGACGTGGACGAAAGAGTTTACTCAGATGGATTATAGCCCGAAATGCAGAGGGTTTTCAATGTAAGTTCCGCCTAAAGTAAAGGCCCACATGTCAACCTTAACAATATAATTTTCATCTCTGGAATGACAAACCCCACAGTATGTCAATAGCAAGCTGTGTCTGACGACTCGTTATCACATAGTATATAGAGCGTCTTATTAAACAACTAGCCGAGAACTTGTGTTGCAAAGGATCTACCAAGTACTCTCTGGCTGAATCTCTAGTCTGCAACGTTTAAGATTAAGCTTGCAGGTTCGCTTTTCACCGTTGGATTAAGTGTTGAATGTTCCGGGCGTTGATGTTGACAACAAACTTGGCGGTAGGCAAACTCCATTGCGTATTCTCATGAAAACTTTATTCAAAAGATACAATGTCCATTGTTGCTACATCCCATCAATAATGGTGCATATAATAACCATGAGCTTTTAACCTCGTTCATTACATTTTTCTCCGCGTGTGCTAGCACCTTCGAAATAACTGCAAAGTTTTGACGGTATAATCAGAGGCTCGGAATAATGCATATGTCTCCCTAGAGTTTTTTCAGGAGGGTCAACATGCTCGTGTCTAACCCACGTAGGATGAGAAATTATATAGGCGGATTTTGTTCTACCTGTTGCCCGTATAAAGTAACAGACACAAGACTTGATGAGAAGGTGGCATAGCAGAATCTACATAATTCTGCATGATCCGTCATTACCCAACGCGTCCATCCTCCTTTTCCTCGGGGCTTCCCTTAATTTCTAACCCACTCTTGAGAGGTCTACGTAACAATTTTGTGCCAACCGGCCAACCTAATTCGGCGTAATTATAGTAATTGACCCTTTTTATCCGGGCGTTAATGGTAATACTCAACTTCAGAGCGGTTCCACTACCCAGAATCGACCGCGTAGCGCCGCCTGTTTGACACGCGGAACAGTCCGCTTACCCCGGGCAACGTAAGATGAGAGGGGTGTTCTTATACTTTAGTCGTGTCTTTCCTATATGATCTAGAAACCTTTTCTCGTTCAATATTAGTGCACGCTAGCACATGTTGGATATAACTGACTATGCCAGAGAAAAGACATCATTTTTAGAGTTCGAACAACTCGGTCCGATCTTTAATCCTTTACCTCGTATTTCTGCGCACCCTCCTTCCTCCCTCCCCCCTCTCGCTCTGGCATCCACCTCTTGGAGCCTCGCACACTTCTTCTTTTTCATAAGAGGAACTTTAGACTCGTCTTTCCTCTCTCAGATTGTCAAAAATCCCGAACCAAATCGGGAGCGCAGGCTTAACCAGTTTAGACAAGGGAATTAACCTCTTGCCTATTTTTCCAAGAAAGGAAAATAATCTGCTCCTCGTCGATAGGATCATAGGTTTATATATGCGATATCTCGAAAGTCCCTCCTCGAACGGGGTTAAGCCAATACTTTCCTGTCGTTCAAAAAAATCTGTTTCTAAGCTCATCTACGTCGGGGACCTGAAGGCGACTCTTACATACTATGAAGTATTGTGTGCCACTTGTTTTCTCTTTAGCTTATATCAAATATATCGTAACGGCGTGTTCCGTTGTAAGAATAAGCAAAATGCTAATTGTAACGGTGTATATATAATGCATTGGCTTAGCACAAGGTCTTTGGAGTGGTAGTTACTTTATCACTTCATTTTTTAAAATTTGTAAAAATTTTTGGGTGTCAGTGAATCATGAAGACCATTCTGTACTCAGTATGTCGCCTTGCCACTCGTATCCTTATCACCCCCCTGTCTAAAATGCTGTCACAATATAACATTACTTCACGCTCAGTGTGATTCTGCCATCCAGTGATGAACACGTTCTGCCAGCAGAGTGTCCTTGTCACGGAGATGGGGGCCTTGTCACGTCAGCATGCCCTGTTACATTGCCAGGTAGTGTCATCACCTCAGTCATTGTCACAATTCAAATCTTCTTATCATTTTACTATTCTTGTTGCTACAGACCACAATATCTGCGTTACAGCACCAAAATATTTTGTACATAAACAAGGACGATTTGCTTGCTACCAACACAGTCACTAACAATGCGACATGCCAAAGCTACTTGTTGAATATATTACACTGTCACTATCAGCAAATAATCACAAACAGTAGCAGACTTCTCCGCAATGTTTACAATATCTACCACATAAAAAAACTGTACTGTTGCTATTTACAACCATCATTGCAGCTACTGGCAATGTGCCAGCAATTGTTGGCAAATTGCCAGTGTCGTGTTAATATTAATACCGATCGTGTTTTGACACCCACCGCCGATGACAAGTGAAAGTAAACGAGAATTATGAGAAGTGCCACCGTCAGTACATGACCAGTGGAGGAGAGTGAAATTAGCAGCGCTGAGGCATGTGCTCACCTTGTTGACTTGGGGACCTCGGGGAACGTTGTCTGGTGAGCGTATTCAGTTCCACCACCGTCCTCACAGCCTGCGGCTCGGCGGAAATGCCCTGGGCTCGTGTCTTGCGAGCCCGAATCTTACTGCCCCCCGCTGCTGCCACTGTTGCAAAGGCATGACACTCTGGAATTTATCCAGTTGCGACCTGAGCTCCACAATTTCGTCATCGCGAACCTTAAGAACAGCCTCCAACTGGCGGATACGATCATTTTTCTTACTGACTTCTTCCTGCAACTCCACCAGTGAACCCATGATGAATGTGCAGTGCTTGACAGTCCCCAGAACTGAAGCATACCACGCCACACACTTCACTCACCGGAGTCAATCTCTTACTAAAAGCACACGAGGGTTAACATTTATTCCAACAACTCTTCACGCTCGCCGCGTTCGGGTGCGCTACGCCACTGCCAAGTCATATTTTTGTCGTTGTATCCCTCGATACATTAAAGAAAAACACCGTATTAGCCTATTCACACCCCAGCATCCATTCATAGCAATTTTGTCGCATGACAATCCCTCAGAGAAGAGCAGTGGGTAAAGTTTTGGTATTTTTCGGAGACCGGGGAGGGGGGTTGCACGGCCGAGACAGCTGAGAGGGAGTTCGTCTGCTGCGGTTGCCTCCTAGAGCGGCGGGCGAGCAACAGGTGGTGGGCGGGGCTTACCATTCACGCGCACGCCTCTATTTTTAAACCACTTGAGATATTATCCGAAGTGCAGTATTAGGTGATATAAACACTTTATCACCAGTAACTGCTGAACGAAGAGTAGCTATCACATTTCAGTCTTGATTCGTTTCACCAGTAAGCTTTTGTGGGAGGAAGAAATTATTCGTTATGCGAATATTTGGAATATATATGTGTGATATATATATATATAATATATATATATATATATATATATATATATATATATATATATATGAAGGAAGAAAGTATTCGTTATGCGAATATTTTGGAATATATATTTATGTATATGTATCCATACATACATATATATATATATATATATATATATATATATATTATATATATATATATATATATTATATATATATATATATATATATATATATATAATATATATATATAAAGAGAGACAGACAGACAGACAGAGATACGTGCGTGTTTCTGTGTACATATATACACCACACACACACACACACACACACACAACACACACACACACACACACACACACAAACACACAACACACACACACAA
>NW_023664325.1:127000-131300 GCF_015228065.2 Penaeus monodon
CTAAAATCGTCATTGAAAGACGGTAAAAGTACAATGAACTTAGCTATGACTGAAACTGGGTCCTTGAATAGACTGAGCAGAACTGACGTAGAAACTAACATTGACAAGTTACTGAATAGTGTTTACTCTTAGGAAATGTAGCTTATATATAACCAATGCCTTATTGATTCATATACTGAATACGCCCAGCGAATATAGAACCGAATAATATGGGACTAGTACAACCTTTGATGATGCTCCAGCAGAGGGGAGGGTAGATCCAAACATACAGAATTCCAGTTGACACTGTTTATTGTCATGGGTCGCTGGCTGTCATGGACTCCTGACGTCATAAAATAATGAATCTTTTCTCAAAATAAATTACAATAAAATACAAATAAAAGAAAATACGTGATAAAAATATTAGGCAATAAAGTATACACAATAAAACCAAAGAAAGACATCATGAAAATGCAAAATAAGGGGAAAAAATACGCACATTAATAAAATCAAAATTAAAACACAGGGCGAGAAAAACCTAGTAATGACAAAAAATATAGGACAAATATATAAACCGATAAAATAAACATCTAAAACTCATAATAAAAGAATAAAACACAAAAATGCCTTGGCAGAAATGACGTGCCATGCCAATGACACCGCGAAATAAGTTTAGTCTATATTGAAATGAAACTAAGACTCGATGATAAAACAAGAGACTTAAAATGCAAATTAAATGTATTAAACGAAAGCAGAACAGGTAAAACATAACAAGGAGCAGTAATTAAATTAATTAAAAGCAAAGAAAAAAGAAAACGGGCACCGGGCTAACTAAAGTAGTCCCGTGCAGGGGAAACTGTGGTGCCATAAAAAAAAATCAAGCGCGAGTGTAACTGGAGTGTGTCGACCTCTCCTCTGGATCACAGACCACACTCCACAATATATATATATATATATATATATATATATATATATATATATATATATATATATATATATATATATACACACACATATATGTACATACACACACACACACACATTATATATATATATATATATATATATATATATATATATATATATATATATATATATATATATAAGTAGACATAAAACTGCCATAACCATCGGAGGTAATTGGATAATAGACTGCCGATATATGTGAGCTTACATAGGCAAGAGTTTGTTTGTCTTTTTCTTCCATGACGTCATATAGGAATTATGATGTCCTGGGGCTTACTCACTAACCTCATAATCGAAAGAATACATCGATTATCTCATTCATACAGTCATGGAATTATCCTTCATCATCAGGAGGAGTTAGTTGGATAATATGATGCTGCGGTCTACATCCCCTTGTCGGCTGCCTTCATCAGGTTACACGTGTTTTTTTCTATGACGTCATAACTACACCATGCAAGGGTACTTATGATTTATTTCTCTCTCTCTCTCTCTCTCTCTCTCTCTCTCTCTCTCTTTCTTTCTCTCTCTCTCTCTCTCTCTCTCTCTCTCTCTCTCTTACTCTCTTTATCTCACTCCCTCTCTCTTACTCTCTCTCTCTCTCTCTCTCTCTCTCATTCTCTCTCTCTCTCTCTCTCTCTCTCTCTTTCTCACTCACTCTCTTAATTTTTGGGGGGAGGATTGTCTATCTATCTATTTATTTACCTATCTGTCTATCTAGTTACCTTTCTACATGTCTATTTCCTTACCTCTATGTCTGTCTGTCTATGTATGTATGTATGTATCTATCTATCTGTCTATCTACCTACCTATCCATCCATTTATCAATCCCCCTTTCCCACGGTTAGACATAGAAATCCGGCATTCATACGCCATCGTCCACTTTCCCAATGATTCCCTGCCTGTTAGCAGCATCTAATTTGTCATCCCGAGTTTAGATCTGTCTCTCCCGCTTGATTCGTCACTCGCGGCACTGGTGGCCCTCGCTTTCGATAATCTTGTAGTTTTCACGTTTTTCCCCCTCTATTTTCTTTCTTTTCCGTTGCTTTTTTATTAATTAATTAATCTATTTTTTTTATGTCATGTAGGTTGGTAATTTGAGGATGAAGAAAAGCGCATATACGGCTAAGTGGTGGAATAAAGATGATTTGACACGTGAGATGAAACACATACAGCACACGTATGGGCAGTAGAAATATAATCCAAAAATTGTATCTTTTCTAATTACCTTTTTATTTTTCTCTTTCTCACCTTCTATGTAGATTGGTAATATGACATGAGGAAAATAAATAAACAGTATAGACTAGGGTTTCCAACCTTTGGTACATGTACCTCCAGTAGTACATTGGCACTTTTCAGGGGGTACATTTGGGTCTGTGACATTAACCACTACTGTGCAATACATGATATAGCAATCTGCATTCAGACTGCACAAATGTTTTTCTTCTTCCTTTTTTACATTTTCCTCATATTAGTAAGCAAACTTTTGCTTCAGTTATATCAAGAATATATATACATACTTACACACATACACACACACACACACACACACACAAACACACACAAACACACACACACACACACACACACACACACAAACACACACACACACACACACACACACACACACACAAACACACACACACACACACACACACACACACACACACACACACACACACACACACACACTCACTCACACAGATATATATATATATATATATATATATATATATATATATATATATATATATATATATATATAAGTAGTTGTAAATACGACAGAATTGAACACATTCACATACGTGCATGAATGTGAAAGTAGGTCAGTGACCGTGACGTAATCAGTGACCTTGACGAAACCACAAACCGCAAACCGCAACCAATGTCCACAACAACATAATCAATACCCGGAAATCATTAACCTACTTTCACATGTGCATTTTATGTTCATACATAATGCATCATAAGATAAATAATGAAACAAATGATGTACTACAGACGAGTATCCCCTCCAATGCAGGTGACAGGTGACATAGATTAATGATCACAGCGTAACCACACAACCTTATCGAGAGTGAAAGCAGGTTAATGACCACGAGGCAACCACTAGACCATAGCTAGCGATGGCTAACGCGCACACCTTGCGGTTGAAAATGGTGCATGATAACAGAAAGATGACCACTGTAAGTGATTAACTAATCAATATCCATAACCGAAATCATTACTCATAACCAGTGATGTACAGACGAGGATCTCCTCCAATGCAGGTTGACATAGATCAATGATCACCGCGTAATCACAAAACCTTGTCGAGAGTGAAAGCAGGTTAATGATCACGAGGTAACCACCAGACCGTAGCTAATGATGACTAGCATTCACACCTTACAGTCCAAAATAGTACATCATAATAGAAAGATTGCCAATATCCGTAACCGAAATCATTACCAGTAGGCAGATGCTACAGATGACTCACCCGTGGCTCCCCCCACCCACACCGCAATATTCACCATGTTTAAACTTGTACCGAGATCGAGAATTGATTCTGTTACAGACAAGGGAATCCGTCTCTCCTAATGACTGAAACTATCAAAATCAATAATAAATAGGTCACACAGGTCTGCTAATGACCGATAATTTCTGCTCCTCTCTCACTGTACCAGAGATAAGAATACAATTAAGTGTAAAGGATTATAAAAACTCGTTATACAATATATGCTTTTATTTTTGATTGTATAAACACTATACAATGCGCTCGCATGCACACGCACACACACACACACACACACACACACACACACACACACACACACATTTTTTTTCCCACCCTGCATATGATGCAGATGACAAGGAAAAATTCTAACCCATGCCTGCATTACTATCACTGCATGCTGTCGAATCCTCATCGTCTTTTGTTAAGTCAATGAGAGGAATCAAGTCAGCATATAACGGAGGCGGTGCAGACAAGGGAAAACTCTCCATTGTCTGATTACTACCGCATGCCAACAAACTCCTCTCACCATGCGATGACCCGTTGCCAAGATCGAAACCGTGCAAATGATGAGAATATATTGGATAGATCATCTTCACCGGTGGCCGCTCTTGGATGTTTGATAGGGCATGTGTCAGGACCATCTATGTAGCGATAAGTTAGAGCTGTCTGGAAGATAATTCTTTTGTCTCGGTCGTATCCTCCTCTTAAATGACAGTCTGTCACCAGTGGATTATGGAACTTAGCCCGTTTCTTCATCGCGGTGATATCTCCAGGTGGCGATCATTTATTATTTGCAGTGCAGGTGGGTTTCTCCATTGAATATCTTCTTTCTTCCTGGCGTTTCACTCTGTTGCGGATTGGACG
>NW_023664325.1:131400-146400 GCF_015228065.2 Penaeus monodon
AAATTTAAAACGCCTTGATCCACCCTTGTACGGTTTGGCTTTTGTCCCCTGAATGACTATGTAAGGTTACCAATAATTTCTAACAATACTCGGTTTGTAAAAGTTCAGGCCCTTTTTTATACTTATGGTCCTCTCCGTTTTTAATTAATTTTTTGTTTATTTTTTTTTTTCCCAACTTGAACAGGTTCCCCTAACAGGCCCCTTTGGTCCTCATCTTGTCTTGGTCCAGGAGACCTCTGGGCCCTAAGGGTTTCGCCTCATTGCAAAATGCATCAAGAGCCGCCACCAGTGACTCCGAGGACTCTGATAGGATAGCAACATCATGGGCAAAGTCAAGGTCTGAGACCTTGATATTGCCCAGTGTTGCTCCACACAGATTTTGGCTAGTAGCTCTGTACATTACCCAGTCCATACAGGTGTTCAAAAGTGATGGTGAAAGGGGACACAGCCTTGCCTACCCCTGAAAGTGCTGTAAGTGTCACCAAAACTTTACAGCACTTTCATACCAGTATATAGGCTTGCTATTAGGCCAATAATCTGTGTCAGAATTCTCCTAAGTCTCAAAATTCCCATAGCAATTCCTGATGCACCGAGTCAAACGCCTTCTTGAGGTCGATGTAGGTTGCAAGCAACTCACGACAGGATTTCACAATTACTCGAGCCGCTAGTATATGGTCTTTTGTGGACTTGCTAGGAGTAAATTCAGACTGCTCCAGTCTCTGATGCCTCAGTAGATGGTTGCGGATCCGTTTCTGAAGAATGTGGGTAAAAACCTTGCCTGGTATACTGAGCAGTGTAAAGCCACGGTAGTTGCTACAATCCCAACGTTTCCCCTTTTCCCCTTCCAGAGAGGACTGACCACGCCCCTTATCAGGTCAGGGGGAATGGTACCAGACTGCCAGATGGCAGTCGGACTGTATGCAGGCCCCAAGCCATAGGTTCACCCCCAGCCTTTAGAAGTTCAGCAGGGTATCACTATGCCTGCAGCTTTCCCACTCTTCAGGGTTGAAATCCCATCCTAACCTCTGTTAGGGTAGGAAGTTCCTCGCTGATGGGGGAGTCCGGCACAGGTATTGTGACATCCTTGTATCCAAGCTAACTGTTTTGAGGGTCTACCTGGTACAACTGCTCAAATACTCAGCCCAATGTTTCACGAACCCCAACATGATCTGAGATATCCGTCCATCCGCTGATCGGACTGCAGTCATCTGTGAGGAGGGCTTAGAGTTCAGCTTTCTCAGGCTTGGTAGGCAGGGGAAAAGTCGTTTACCAAGAAATGGCCTTCAATCTCCTCAGCAAGATTCCTGATGAACTGTTACTTGTTCCTTCTCAGCAGTGTCCGAGCCCCACACACATGGAGCGACGCAAGACTTGATTTCCATTCAGCCGAGCCATGCGACACACTTCAGTGGCCTCTAATGTCTCCAGGGAGATGGAATTCTGCCTTGCACTCGGGCGTACGCCAATGGACTCCTGGCTGCTTTTGAGTGTTATTCGCTTGAAGAGCTCCACAGAGCAACTTTGGGCCGTCTGGTTGATGATTCTGTGAATCAGTCAGAGACTGCCATGTGAACCCACAGGCACACTCCTCCTCCCTTAGTCTGTCCAGGTGAAACACCTTGGAGTGGCCACTGGAGGGAGGGGGAGTTTTGGAGTGGACCCATGGGGTAGCCACAGCCGCCTTTGGTCGTGTCACAGAACTCGGCACCCCGTTAAACCATGCATTTGGATGATCTTCCATCGTGTGCTAAAAAGAATGTGTTGATCCCCGGGGCCACGTACCCATATCGCTGTACCTTCCCGCGATGGGGTTTTGGAAGCTGATCCAGGAGCCAGGAGCCTTTTTTTTGGGACCTAGAAAAGTCCCAGAGGAGGCTTTTCCGCTGCGGGGGATCAGCTCCTGGCCAGGGGGGCCCGACAGACATTCATACCCAGCTCGGTCACACCGGATACCACATGAATTCGCCCTGATTTCCAAAAAAAAAAAACAAAGACAAATTGGAGACAGTCCAAAATGTCTGCCAGGTCATTCTGGGTGCCCAAGGTGGCGATCCTTCTCCCCCTCGCTAGAATCTTCAAGGGTAGCAAAATCCTGTAAAAAGGTCATCCAGGCTCCCGGGAACACAAGCCTAAGACAAAAAATAGTCAGGACCCCCTAGAACAACAACGAGCTCTTTGCAAACAATCCTGGCTGTCTACATAGCCAGGTGTTAATACACGATCGTCAAAGAACGCTTTTTAATAAGGGCATGACTCCCCCCCCTAACTTTGTAGAACCCCCGCCGTGGGCACAAACTTTGTAGAGTTCTCTATCATGACCCTGTGAATTAAAAAAGATTCAATACCCCAAACCTAGTCTAAAGGAGAACCCCAAAAGGGGGCTTTGCACCCATCACTCCCCCCGGGTAGTAAAACATACCCCAGGGATGGATCAGTCAATCCTTGACCCACACGCGGCACCACTTTCCCGCAAGGGATCCAAAAATCTGAGGGTAAAGACAACGCCCCTCGCTACAGGCAAAGGCGTTGCAATCAGGGAGCCCTACCCCAATGCTCCCGAGGGAAGGACCTGCGGGGAATGAGCTTGCGGGACAACTAGCCGACATTGTAGGGTTTGCCCCCTATCCCAGATCATAAACCAACCAAAAAAATACAAAGAAAGGTACTGCGGCGCCTAGTCCCTTCCCTCCTGCAGCTTCACGAAGGAAACGAGTTTCTTCCCCTCGGCCGGGGTGGCACCAGATCCCAACGGGCTTGCCCCACGGCACTCTCTGAAATAATCAACAGAGGTACCAAAGTCATTCTTCACGAAGAGACTGTGCAGGGCAGAGTATAGAGAAAAAGGACTGTGAAGAGAGGGGTTTAAATACATTGCAGAAAAACCCCATATATGGAAGGCCCTGGATGAAGTAGAACTTCACAAAACCCAAGACGAGGACACGGGACAAACCCAACAGACTGACAGAAGACGCCAGCCGCGACCGGCCCGAAAATTTTCCCCAGGTTTTTACCATTCTCTCTCTTAAAGGCATAAGAAATGAGAATCTGTTCACCTTTGCTGCTGCCCAAGATTTTCCCCTCATGCCGACGACTTGTTTGCACCCCCGTCATCGGCCATTGTACAGTTGTCAGCGGGCCCTCGTTACAGTGGTAGCGGAAGGATTCGACCCCCCGCAAACCCCGCCTCCGGCCCTACAGACCCCGCCTCTGAAGCAAAAGCCACAGACGCAGATAAATTCAACACAAGAGAGATCATAAGAAAAAAAGCAAAGCGCAACCCACGTGTGTTTCATTGACAACATTGCCAGTTTCTGAAACACCATGTCCCCAGCACCAAAGTACACAAAATTTTCAACGTACCACTGTTTCACAACGTTTAAATTTACGCACTTTGCCAAAAGAAAGGAATTTTCCCCCCAGCCCTGCTCAACCGTGAACCGAAACCTGGAATCACGAAAAGGGACTGACGAAGGAGCCCCATCCCTTCCCCCGACGGACCCCCTCCTCGCGCTGACGATCCACTTTAACCCCTAACCGCCCCCGCCACCAATCATATTTTAAGGTTACAGACTTTGGCGCAATTTTTTTTGTTGGAAGAGGTGATACATTTTTTTTTGATTATTTCCCTCCATATTTTCCAATTTTTTCCCTACTTGGGGAATGCTTTAAGGGTTTTCCACGAACAGAAAAAAGGCAAATCGCCCTCTCTCGTCTACTCACTCTTCGCCATTCCCACTCCCCTTTAATTAGTGACTTCCATTTGAATTTTCCCTTTTCTCTTTCCTAAAACTGAAAACAATTTCTTTAAATTACATTCTAAACCTTCCCGCAAAAAAAAGGTCACGAATTGATCTAAGGCAGCACAAAATTCTTACTCAAAGTCACCAGGCTCCCAGAAACACAAGCTAAAGACACAAAATTAGTTCAGACGCTTAGAACAAAATAACGAATCTGTTTGCAAAACAACTATGCTGTCTCACACAGCAGGTTGTAATTACGCCATCAGCGCAAAGAAGCTACGTGGCCAAGGGCACGGACTCCCACACCCTGGACTTTGTCGAAGCTCCGGCGTGGGCACAACGTCGATAGAGGTCTCGTCATGAGACTGGCAAGAAAAAAGAATGAATATTGTACGGCCTAGCCTAAAGGCAGAAACCCAGAGGGGTCATTGAAACTATCACCCCTCCGGGGAGCATAACATATACACGGGATGGATCGGTCGATCCTTGACCCACACTGCAGGCGCCGGCTTCGCAGCAAGGGATGCCAACAATATCCATTAGGGTAACAGACAACGCCTCCTCGCTACAGGCAGAGCAGTTGCTATCAATGGGAGCACTGAGCCACGTGTCCGCGAGGGAAGGACACGTGGTCCTACACACAGATCCAAAGGAGCCGTCGACTGTCTTCAGCAGCGCTCACCCATGACAACATCTACCTCCTGACAAACATCCGCACAATAGCACAAAGGATGCTTGCTACAGGGTAGAAGAATTATCATAAACGCTGTCCAGCCATATAGGGATCAGAGGCAATGAGCTGCTGACAGATTAGACGAAATCGGCCGGGGTATGCCCCCTAATCCCATGATGATACATCAGAGCCGCAAATTTAATTAGGGAGAAGTGTACGGTGAACGGCCAACTCCTTCCTCCTGCAGCTTCACAGAGAGGAAACGAGATATTCCCCCTCGGCCAGCTGGTACTAGATGCCACAGGCTATGAACCACTGGCACTCTCTGAAATAAAACAACAGAGGATACCGAAGTCATTCTGCACAGAAGGCGACTAGGTTACCACTGTGCCATGGCAGATTATACAAAACCACAGAACGTGAAGAGAGAGTTGCATGCATTGCGGCGAGCCGAACGCCACACTGGTACACTACTTGGAGAATTGCTGTGCACACGCAATTTCCTAAGAACCAAAGCACACAGAACACAGCCGTCGTGCTGGTAAAGAGACTATGCGAGAGGCTTACACCACGGCTACAGGAGCGCCTGCTGGCAATCCCACGCCACGGTAAGCACCGAGTGTCAGACCAACCAATGAGACACCATAAAAAGTGAACACAGCCGGGAATAACGTGAAGGCCCGGGCGAAGCCAGAACTTCGCAAATCTCAAGCAAGCCACCCAAGCAGCACACATTGGGATAGTAGGTTGCAAGGCATGAGCGAAAGCGATATATTTATTAGTGCCTCCGCATCTTCGCGGAACAGCGACAGTAGCAACACAACGTAAAAAACGATGCTACATCGCGTTTCGCTCACGGATGAACTGCGAAAGGAGGTGATGCGATTTATCGTGCGCCAGTACAAAACCACGACATCATCACATCGTTGTGGGAGGACTACACGAGTTCTGGCTCATCATTAGAACAAAGCTACCAACAGAAAGCTGATGAAACAATGAAGACTGAATCATTGCATGCAGGAAGAAGCTAAATTCGAACCATCGCCAATATCGCACGGTTGACTAGCCTTAACAATCGACACAAACTATCGGTTGAAATTGGGATATCGACTTGTGACTAGGTAGAGGTAAATCCATGTGTAAACATAGGGGGGAGGGCGCAGAATTCGATGTATAAAAAGAGGTCGGCATACGCAGGAGGATACCACTCGTGTATGAAACTCTTGATGAGCGAACACCTTGTTAAACGCAGTAAGAATAAATACTAAGTCTGTCCACAAGAGTACCCTGGAGCCCGGGGCCTCTCGTCTTCTCGCTTGACATTATGTTCCTGAGTTTCCTTAAAGTAAATAAAAGAAAGTAAAACCTGTAAATTACAGAATCCATTATTGTGCTTTGCCAGCACCTTCAGTGCTCTTGTTTTTGCATGGTGCCCACGAGACTACAGTAGGCGTAGCAGCACCCCACCTCAGACCCGCAGCTCTCTTCTATACCAGGTAGCCCTTTGGGTTTTGACCCGGGTAGGGAGGGCCCAGTAGTCTGGGGCGTCTTTGGGCGCCACTTTTTCTTTTTCTATATTCTTCATCTTATTGACTTTCTGAGCCACGAGTTCCTCGTGAAACTCCGTATTCGCTTGGGGGGGGGATCTACTTACCGTCCTTCGCCTAGGCAATCGGCGGTAGGGGAGTGTCCCACAACATAACTCAAATCCCTCGTTGTGGTACTGTTGAGAACGCAACCAGGCTTCACTGGCGGGGGTAGAGGGACGAATAAACTGATTACTATCTTAGCTATGCTGTTAGTTGATACCAAAGTTAAGAGCCTTTGATACCTTCAGGACAACAATTTTGAGGACAATGGGTCGGACCTGTCGATGCCAGGATGGATGATACCCCGGCTATCCTCTCTCCCCCTTTCCATGACCACTCTAAGACAAACTGGACCCTGACAACGGAACCCAACTAACGACAAAACGAGGAAGACCACTTTTTCAAAAATACCCACATGAGAATGCGAGGTGCGCGAATGTAAAATGCGTGAATGAAAAATTAATCGGCTTTTTGAATGTGAACCCCTTCATCATCAAAAAGGTCCCTTGATGGCAATTGGACGGCGATTTGATTTTGTCAAAAAAATTGCGAGATGGAAAGGCCTCTTGTAAAGTACCATACAAACTCCCAGATAAGGGATTTACTTAAGCTGACGCAAATTCATGATCTTCGAGTTAAAGGTAACTATCCCTATTGGCCCAAATACCTGTAAGGGGAGTAATCTTTCAACAGGGATTTGAGGCCGAGGAAAGAAAGTGAAATTCTTGAGAGAATGAAGGACCAAGAAGTAGTGAGTTCATTGTATGACCAAGGAAGGATGGGGAATGTGCGAACGAAAACTGGACTGTGTTTTTTTTCTGACCTTTGCTTTGAATAAAATACCCAGAGTATGTCAACATCGGTTATGAAAAACGTGTTGTCAAGTAAGACCTTATATCCAAAAAGCCAATGCATTGTAATAGATGCCAAAAAATCGGGAAACCTCATGAAGATGTATGATAAAGACTCGAGTAAATTTGTATGATGTAAATGTGCTTGAAGCATGACACCATCACATGTACTAGCCAGATTTCCAAATGTGCAACTGTGGAGGTCCCCATCAGTAGGATCTGCTGAATGCCAGCGGCCTGAAGAAGGAGACTGAGACATTGGCATATATGAGGAAGCATGAAGTTAGTATACTGAAGCTAAGAGGAAAAGTGGGAAAGTTTGACACACAAACCCGTACTTCCTAAGCTGAAGCAGTAAACAACATCACCCCTAGTGCACGTAATGCAGTCAACAGCTTGCAGCAAGGATAGAAATGCTGAACGTAAACAAACGTTAAAGAATAAATATTAAAGTTTTTTATCATTTGACCAAATTGGTTGATAAAATGACTATATAAAACCAGTCTAAACTATCATAAGGAGGAAATATTGAATCACAGTCGGAGCGCACCTTCCCGTTCTGGGTACTTCCTGTGAGGACTCGTTGGCTCGCGATCAGCTCTCGTGAGAGAAGCAGATCGCCAATGTCAGTCGTTTCCCTCGCCAGGAGGTGGCAGGACATGGAGGCTTCTGTCTCCAAACCATCCCGAGAGGAGGTCCCCGGGAAGCGAGGGAGCGGAGGCGTCTCCCTCCCAAAAAAAGAGAAACAAATCTGGTGGACAAGGCACTTCCAAACCCCATAAAACGTAATCTTCGCGTCGACCATTATACAATGGAATGTCGAAGTCTTAGATCTAAAGTAAATGGACCTTAAATTATTAGGCCTCGTTCTCTATATGGCTCCCGATATTATAGTTCTCCAAGAAACGCATTAACACACTCGTCTCTGGGACGAGGTCGTTTCGCCTGAGGAACTACCATTTATGTCGGAAGGATCGTGAGGGTAGGGTTGGAGGCGGAGTCGCCATGTACATCCAACCAAAGCCTCCCTTTTACAGAAGTGACTATTGATTCTACTTTGGAGTTTGTCGCATGCAAGTAAAAATAATGGGCCACGTATCTGGCGAATGTTCACTTTATTGTGTCCACCTGATGCAGTGATAGCCTATGATGAGCTCTTTGCTCTTCAGGAACGTCTTGCCCAAAATAAAAGTAAATTAGCTGATTTAATGCTCATCAACGTTATGGGGTTCCCTGCGGCGGTGGATGGTAGGGTGAAGCAAGTAGCTGAAGTTGCTTAATGAGTCTGATCTAGTCCTTCTGAATGATGGTAGTCCGCCGCGGTGGACGATAATACCGGTAATTTGAGTTTATTGACTTATCACTGGTCTCTTTCATCAATAGCAGCAAGAGCCTGTGGCAAACAACCTTGACGAACTCGTTGGGAAGCGATTAAATCTCAAATTTTTGATTAAATATTCATGCGACACCGTTGAGAACGCCTTCAGCGCCTAATATTTAACCTAAACGAGCAGATGGGTTCGCCTTCACACAAGGAGCGTCAAGCTCGAACTGGTTGGAGAAAGCCGTTGATGATAGTAAAACAATATTCAGAATTCGATTATAGAAAGCAGCATTGCTACCATTCCTAAAACTTCGACAGATAGCGTTAAAGCATAGAGTTCCATGGTGGACACCAGATTGTCGCAGGGCGCTGTGCCGACGCAATACGGCCTACAGGCTTTTAAAACTAACATCACAAATGAGAACTTTTGCAATACAAACTAGCAAGAGCTAGGCTCGTAGAGTAATAAGACAAGTCCAAAAAGAGACTCCTGGCGGGAGCTGTATTACAAATTAACAACAATACAAAAAATATTGAGAGGTTTGGTCCACTATCAATAAAATCAATAAGAAAATAATCTTTAAAAATCCAATAACATCATTGAAGAGGACAATAATTTCGATCAGCTAGAGACATGCTAATGCACGCGCCAGGCAGTTCTCTCATACAAGCAGCTCAGCTAATTACCATCCCACTTCCTGACCACCAAGGAAGAGGCCTGAGCTGCAACCCATCACTTTGCCCACAGGAGATGACCTTGAATTACAATAAAGATCTTACAATGGATGAGCTTGTCGAGCCATAGAAGCCTGTAGAGAACATCCCAGGCCCCTGATGAGATTCGATATGAGATGATGAGATCTTAATCATGATGACATGATTAAGTATGCTAGAGTTGTACAATGAAATTTGAAAGCCCACACTTTTCAAATCATGGCACGTCGCCCACATTCATTACCATATTGAAAGGAGGGGGTAATCCCAGTACTTGCCATCTCCTACCGCCCAATGCGTTGACAACTTGCTATGCAAGGTCATGAAACGAATTGTAACAGTAGGCTATTGGCATTTTTTAAAATTCAGTTAAATTACTAGTCGACGAGTAGTGCGGCTTCCGCAAGGGACGCCCAAACTCCGATCAACTGGTAAAAGCTGGCCAGTCATATTCAAGAGGCCCATTGCCAAAAAAGATTTTGATTCAGTACTTTTAGATATAGAAAAAAGCCACGACATGACATGGCGATAGGCCTACTCAGAAAACTTTATGCTTTGGATTACGTGGAAAACTGCCTTGTTTTATGTCAAAATTTCATTTTCGGACAGAAACTTTTGCCTGTCAAATATTCCGGACAAATGTCACTCTTTTTCGGACATTTTGTCCAGCAAACGGTGGAGTCCCACAAGGGAAGGTTTGTCACCAACATATTTCATGTATTGATCAAGTGACATCTTACAGCTACTCCTCGGAATTCTTAAATACTCACTTGTACGCTGAGCTTGTGCATCTATGGCACTCCAGAAATTAAGCGGAATTCTCAGCAAATCGCCCAATTGGCCACTGGGATAGGATTCATAACTGGGGCCTCCAGTGGGGTTTTAAGTTCCAATTCGAAAGAGTATTGAGGTTAATTTTTTCACGTAGGAGAAAGGCCGAACATCAGAGGCTAACTCTAGACAACCAGACCCAATACTATTCAAAAATTCTCAAAGTTTATTGGTGCTAATTTTTGATAGTAGACTCAATGGAAGACACAGTGGTCAGTTAAAAGAATAAGGTCAAAAAGCACTGAATTTATTAAAGTGCATGTCTGGTAACAAATGGGGAGCTGATAGACGTCTTTGCCTAATGGTATATAAAGCCCTGTTAGGTCTAAAGTAGATATGGGTCAATCGTGTATGGTTCGGCATCGAGAACAAGTTTGAAAGGTTTGGATGATGTGCAGAATGCCTGTTTGCGTGTGTGTCTTAGAGCCCTGAAGTGCACTCGGATCGAGCGTCTTGACGTGGAGTCAGGAGTACTCCTCCGACTCAGGACGCGGGCCAGTTCGCTTTGAGCTATGCCGCGAAAGTGTGGGTCGAGACACGAGCCACCCTAATGGCAATAATGGCATTAGGCCCTTCGCCACGAGAAACTCCCAGACCTCGTCGAGAAAAGTCTGTATAGATCTCTCTACCATCGATACCCTGGTTCCTCCAAATATAGCGCCATGGAAACCCCCAACTTGAACAGGCTGGACAAATAGCCGGTCAACTGATGATCTGGACCTTAGCATAGTCCGTTACAGATCTCAGGTGTTTTGTGTCTCTTATTAAAGCAAAAATAATCTCCGGGGGCAAAGTGAGTGGACAGGGCCTCCAATCACAAATAAGATCAAAGAAAATAGAACTGTGGGACACAGCCCACAGGAAAGAGAGAAGGGAGGGAGGTGGGGGTTGGCTCGGATCAGGGTCAATGCAACCGAATTACCCACCTCACTCCCTATATAGAGAGAACTTTTCCCCCACAGTGCTCCGTGTACCACCACCCTCACAAAAATCATCTCCTGGGAACAGTATGCAAGAAAATACTCAAATCAAAGACAACAAATTAAAAAACTATCTCAGAGTTAAAAAAAAAGAATTTACAGTAAACAAATATATTATCAACTAATGCAACAAAATAATACATAAATTAATCACTTTTCTAAAGGGAGACAAAACTTATGGCCTTATATAGATTGATAGAATAAAATAGGATCCAATTGGCTTAATAACTTGGCCACACGCCGCTGTTGATAGCAGAAATCCAACAAAGAAAAGAAGAAAGCAAGAAGCGAGATAACACAGCGCATAGACATCGCTGCGGTTGTACACGAATGATCCGAGGACGAGCGCGGTGTCGAACAGCCGACGAAGATGGAAGAGAAAAAAAAAATGCACAGTATTATGGACGTTCACCCCGCGACATCAGGCAGGCGAAGACACAACACAGGTGAAAACCACCCCGACTATCTGTATCTCCATTTTTCGCGGAGGGCAGCATTCTCCGCCCTGAACCTGAGCCGGAAGACTTGTGCAGATTTGTGTTATAAGCTAATGCATGGCGAAGACTGCATATTGACTTCAGGTGTGTTGAAAGAGAGTATGCACATGCGGATCTCTATAGATGTCGAAGTCGGAGTTCTCCACCTCAAGAGCAATTACAGCCAATCGATGTCGACGGGTACCGTTAGAGTGCGGCAAGCGAGTGTGGGCCCTACTATTGTATAACCAATTGCTCATTTTGGTCCTGGGGAAACTACTGGATCAAAAAATGAGATGTGCCAGAAACAATTAAGGTTAGTAGAGACAGACATTATGTGCGGATTGTTCGAGTGATAAGTCAGACAATCGGATGAGCAAGCTGGAGAGTGTCTGAAAAAACTATTTGTTGACGTAGCTCTGTGTAGAACATTAATTTAAATTTTATTTCCCCGTTGAAGAAGAAGGAGGCAAGTTGGAGCCATTTATTGTTGTCCATCAAAATTTTGCCCGCTCACTGCATGTCTTAAAAAATTCTATGTTGTGTTATAAAACAGAAATCGCGTGTAAACCGAACCTAACATATGTTTGATCATGGTAGCACAGCGAAGGCGACAAGGATGAACGATGACGTGACGAACCAGCGCAGTCGAAGGTGTTAATGAGACAACACCGGAATCGGACGCAGGAAGCAGTGGACCGCTGCAGGATGAGAGGACGGACGAAGGCGGGTGAAGGCGGACGATGATGATGACCTAATAAATTTTGTTCCCATTATCTGAATTTAAAGTTTGTGCATTAATAAGAACTAAGTTGAAACGTCTTCCGCTTAGTATCATCCATCGCCTTTTATATAAATGAAAGATGTATAAAGAAAAGCTCTCAGTCTGTTGTCGGTCACCACCACATGAGACAGATAACCAATACATATATATTAAGAGCAATGCTTCGAAAAATGTGTTTCCGCATAATACCTCGCACTCATTTGAAAACGTTATACCCCCGTTTTTTAATGTTAGATCATTCTTTGGCATTATGAGGTTGCGATGATTAATTTTTTGCACCACAAAACCATTACAGCATCATGGTTAATGATACGATTTTGCTATGCAACTTGTTTATGTATGCGGATAAATATCCGCATGCTCTCGAAAGTATCATCTTTAAATAGTTCGACGTTTAACAGTTAGGACAGAGGAAAAGAGAGCAAGCAATGCTAGATTGATAAATGAGGATATTTTATACCAGATGGAGAGGATAATCGGCAGGGACCAGTAATAACAAAATACATACCAAATGGAAGGTTGTGTGTTATGACCAGGACATTGGTCTGTGTCGAATAGAAAACGCCGTGTGTTTGTAACATACAGCGGGAGGGAGGCACCGACGTGCACTGCAACCCGATGTTGGAATTCGTTGTTCGCGCGGCATGGTCACATGTTGGGATTTTGAAGAAAGGAAGATCAGCGCTATTATGTTTCATCAAACGAGTGCCCATGAAAAAGGAATATATAACAAAATAATATAAGCACGAGACGCCGAGAACAGACGGCGGGGTGGATTTCATTTATGTATATTCGGATATTGTGTTCACTGTCGATTTGCCTCGCAGCAGGTAATATTCTTGATGCTTTTGCTTGGCGGGGATCGAGCACGAAGGGATGTTACACCTGTGCTCTATAACCAACTTTTAAACAAGGACTATAATTCAGCGGTGTGCGCATACAAATCAGAACGTATATCCCTTAAATTTTCTTTTACGCTATATTGCACATAAGAACCTCGCTAAGCCATGCATATATAAACACTGCACATTCGCGTTTTTTTGCTTATCTACAACGGAACCGCCGTTCGATCTGTTTGATTATAGGATAAAGAGAAGAACAAGGCACACAGTACTCATCATGTATGTAAGAACGCCTTTCGTCCCCCGACTGCAGATGAGTTAAACGATTTTGGAACGACCAGGAAGTATGCTTAAACCGTTCGAGGAGGGCTTCAGAGCTATCGGCGTCTATAATACCTACGATCATTATCGACGAGGAGAGGATATTTTCCTTTCTTGGAAATTAGGCAAGAGGTTAATTCCATTTTGTTCTAAAAACTGGTTAAGCCTGACGCTCCTCATTTTCGGTGCGGGTGTTATTGACGATCTGAGGAGGACAAGACGAGTCTAAAGTCCTCTATGAAAAGAAGAGGTGTGGAGGCTATCAAGCAGGTGGGCGCCAGAGCGATGAGAGGGGAGGAAGGAGGTGTGCGCAGGCAAACGAGTTAAGAGATTTAAGATCCGACCGAGTTGTTCTACTATAAAAATGATGTCTTTCTCCTGGCATATTCAGTTATAATCCAACCTTGTTGCTGTGCGCAATAATATTGAACGAGAAAGGTCTCGATTAGATCAGGAAAGAACATGAATCAGTATAAGACACACTTCATATACGTTGCCGGGGTGAGAGACATGTTCCCGCGGTAAAACAGGGTGGCATGGTCGAGTCTGGATAGAAGGAACGCTCTGACGTTGACGGATTACCGTTTAACGCCGGGCGGGATCAATTGGTCAATCGCCGAATTTAGGTGGCCGGCTGGACAAATTGTTACGTAGAATCTCAAGAGTGGTGTTGAAATTAAGGGAGGGCTGAGAAAGGAGGTGGAAACAGCGAGGGTAATGACGATCATGCAGAATAGTAATTCAGCTAGCACTCTGCTCATCAAGTCTGCTGTCTGTGGTACTTTACGGGCAACAAGTAGAACAAAATCCGCTATATAATTATCATCTACGTGCGGTTAGTAACGAGCATGTCGCCCTCTCTGAAAGAAACTCTAGGGAGAAAGAGCATTATTCCGAGGCCTTCTGAATATACGCAAAAACTTTGCAGACAGTTATTTCGAAGGTGTTAGCACACGCGAGAAAAATGTATGAACGGAGTTAAAAGCTCATGGATTTCCATTTTATGGCACCTTATTGATGGATGTAGCAACAAGGACATGTATCTTTTGGCTTCGAGTTTGCTACCACAAGTTGTTACAACACAACGCCCGAACAATCAACCACATCAGCGGTGAAAATCGATACCTGCAAGCTTCAATTTACCACGTGAAGCCTAGAGGATGCAGCCAGAGAGGCACTTGGTAGATCTTTGCAACACAACCCTCTCAACTATGGTTTAATAAGAAGCTCACAAGACTTATGTCATAGCGAGTCGTCAGACCACAGCTTGCTATTGACATGCCGTGGGGGTTGTCTCCTGAAAAATTATATCTGTTATGGTGACATGGGGCTTACCGCAGGGGACTATACAATGAACCCTCGGTATTTCGGCCATAAACTCTGAGTAAAACTCTCGTCACCGTCAATAACACCCTCTGTGTTCAATATCCCCAAGCACGAATTCCCGTGCAATGCTCAGACTTGTACTATCATTCGCTAATGCATAGGACTTAGCAAAAGGGTCATTCACTCAACAGAGATGGATTTGGTAAAACGGTAAAATGATGCGGTTATGGAATTGCAACCCGAAAAACTTAAGGATGCAAGCGCCATGTAAACTTCTGGAAGTCTCAGGATTGGAGTGAGTTAGCAACAACCACATGATCGAACATTGTTTTATCCGGTTAGAGAACAGATACACAAGGTGTAATTTATATCGATAAACGATCGCCAGAGTGGTTACGTATCAGAGGTAATGAATTGTACGAGGTAAATGATATCTGTTCGCAGTTCTCAGGACAGAGGATATGTTTTACGAGGATGTTTTTTAGCAGATCAATATTACCGAAGGAAAGAAAAAGGGAGTTTATAATGAGATCTAGTGGTTAACATTCT
>NW_023664325.1:151400-178424 GCF_015228065.2 Penaeus monodon
CAAGGGGGAGGCAGGAACCCCAGGTTACCCGGGCCCCCAGGTCCTCCCTTCATACAAAAGGGTTTACACGTCATTCGGGAAAACTTTTTTTGTTTAAAAAACACAACTTGGCAGATCAAAAGTTAAGATTAGCTATCACCCTTGCTTATTCTTTTTAAAATCAACAGTTAATTTCATTCTTCCCAGGACACTTTTTTCCGATTTAGCTGTAAGCTAAAAAATGCTGGGGAAACGGCAAGGCCGCCTGGGGCCCGTGCTGCCGGGCCCCCCAGGACCCCCCTGGACTCCAGGTCAAATCAGAGGAGCCGAAGACACTCCGATTCCAGACCACTGGGGCCCCCCGGCCCCTGGGGGCCGGGGTGAGTCTATTCGAGGATATTTCAAAATATATATATTTCTATTGGAATACAAAAAACACACACACACCAAACACCCCTAATGTTTTTTTTTTTCTGTAATTAATAATTTTTTGCTAATATTTTTTTGATATATTACATATATATATATTATAATATATATAAATTATATATATATATATAAATATAATATATAATAACAATATATATATATATATAATATAAAAATTAATTATATATATATTATAAAATTTTATATATTTTTAAAATATATAATATATTATTATATTTAATATATAATAATAAATAATATTAAATATAAAAATAATAAATATAAATAATTTAATATAATTAAAATATATAATATATATATATATTTAATTTAAAAATATATATATATTTGTTGGGGTTTTGGGGTGGTGTGTGTGGTGTTGGTGTGTGTGTGTGGTGTTTTTTATATATATATTAATATAATATATATATATATAATTTTTATATAATATATAATTTAAAATTTATTATATTATTATATATTAGTCAAAAACACACACCCCACACACCACACACACCCCACACACCACACACACACACACACACCACCATTATTATAATATATAATTATTTTTATATATTTATTATTAATATTTTATGTCAAACACACCCACACACACCACACACCACACACACACCACAACACAACACACCCCACACACACACAAAAAAAAAAAAATATAATTTTAATATATTTTTTTTTTTTTGTGTGTTTTGTGTGTGGTGGGTTTTTGTGTTGGGGTTTTGTTGTGTGGGGGTGGGTATGTATATATTTTATATATAATAATTATAATATATAATTATATATAATATATTTTTATTATATGTTATATATATATATGTTTAAAATTTTAAAATTTTTTATAATATATATATATATATTAAATTATTATATATAAATTTTTATATAATTATATATTTTTGTGTGTGTGTGTGTTTGTGTGTGGTGTGGTGTATGTATTATGAAACCCCCACACACACCACACAACCCCCACACACACACCACACACACACCACCCACACAATAATATATATATTATATATAATATATTATTAATAATATATATATATTATATTTGTATATAAAAAATATAGTATATATATATAAATATATAAATATATTATATATATATATATTAATATATATTATATAGTTTGTGTGTGTGTGGTGTGGGTGTGGTTTTTTAAATATATATATTATTATTATAATATTATTATATTATAATTTTTTATTATATTATAATATATATATATATTATATATGCATACACACACACCACACAACCACACACCACCCACAAACAATTATATATATAATTTTTAAATATATTATAATATATATTTATATTATATATATAATATAATATATTATTATATATAATATACATATAATTAATATATTATATTATATATATATATATATAAAATTTATATATATATATATTTTATATATTATATATAATATATATATATATTATATATACTGAATATGTATATATTATATAAAATTTTAAATATATATTATATATTTTATATATTATATATATAATATGATATATATTATTTATTATAATTATATATATTTTATATATATATAAAATATTGTGTGTGTTGTGTGGGGTGTGGTGTGTTTTGTGGTGTGTGTGTTTTGTGGGGGTGTGTGTGTGTGGTGAGTGTGGGTGTGGGTGTGAAATGGTAAGACAGAAACGAAAAAATTTCTGCAAAACGAAAAATTTTCCTGGATAACGTTGCGAGAGACAAAAATAAATTGAGGAAGAGTAAGCCATGATTCGTCCAACGGCATGCATATGCAATGGCACAAGAAGAAGAAAAAAAAACACTGTACCGTGTTGATTTTCTAGGGTAGTAAAGTTCCACAATGCCAATATATATACATAATGAGACAACCGTTTTTGAAATCCCCTGGTTCCGTCTTCAGGGCTGAAGAGGAAAATCTCGTCTTGGATTTGCGAAACTCTAGCTTCGCCCGGGGTTCCGGGAAAAGGAAAAGGAAGGGGGTGGTTTAAAAGATGGGGATTTACGCGGTAAAGGGCATTTGGCAGGGGAAAAGGGGGGGGTCGGGCGGTCGGGGGATCGGGCGGCTATGCGCGAATAAAGGGGGGTGGGGGTTTTGTGTGTGTGTGTGTTGTGGTTGGGGTGTGTGTTGGTGTTTTTTGTTGGGGTGTGTTTGTGTGTGGGGTGTGTGTGTGTTTGTGTGTGTTCTTGAACGAATAATTGTACTTTTAAACAGAAATCCCATTCCGGTTATTGTTTTCAATGGCTCGTTTTTTTTATGGGCCACGAATAACGTTTTTTTAAAATTTTTGACAGTAAAAACCATATAGGGTAAAGGTTCGTATTTGAAAGTAATCTTGCTCGTCTTTTTCTAATGTATGTATGGAGCGTAGGAATCCGAGCCCTCTTCCAAAGCTGATTTTGCTTTTATATTTGTGATTTTATTTTATTTTTATGTGACCCGTAAAACCCTTGCTCCAAAAATTTTTTTTTGGGGAAAAATCAAAAACCTTTTTCACAAAAATTTTTTAAAATTGAAACTTCTCACCACTCTTTGCATACAAAGAAATCATTAGTTTGGGCATTTAGGGTTAGTGGTGTTGATTAAATGGATCGGGAACTCGGCATCATTTCTGATCGTCTACTAACTGGTAAATGCTCATTTTGTTTTTGTTTTCTGAAATCATGCGCATTTATCTGCGAAACGAAATTTCACATACAGGCTAAGATCACTTGCAAGGACAGTGTCATTATTTGTTACTTCTTCCTTACGATCTGCCTCTTTCGATGCTAAATGCAGTTATCCAAAAAGACTTGGTTTTACCTACCCCAACACGTAAATTTATTAAAGCACATATGCACCCAACGGCGCTCTTGATATTTTTAGTATTTGCACTATTCTCGTAAAGAATGTCCGAATTTACTACTGGCATAATATAAATGAACACAAACGTGCAGCAGAGTGTTTGGGAATTTAATCCGCGCCTATTTACTAATCAGCTAATCAGCTATCAGCTAAACTTGAGAGACGCAGATTTAATTAACACATTTCTAGGTTCATATAAAAAATGGAATCTCTCTTCATTCAGAAATTACCAGTTCTTTACCCTGGTCGATGGAGTTTAATAGTAAATAAATTTCTCCTTAGAGTCTTTAGCCTTGAGGTTCCTACCGGGGTATAATTAAGATTTTCCCCTATGTTGACTTGCTTCTACATACTTTTCTTTTCTTTTTACATCCATTTCGGTATACACACACACACACACAACACACACACACACACACACACATATATATATATATATATATATTATATATATATATATATATATATATATATATATATATATATATATATACACATATATGTACATACACACACACACATTTTATATATATATATATATATATATATATATATATATATATATATATATTGTAAGGTTCACACCTAGCTTAAGGCCAGATGATGTCCGTGGAAGAGGAGCCTGGAATACTCCTGTGAGGCAGGAGAGGCTTAGGGACCAAGTCTGAAGGGAAAAAGGTGGGTCCCATTCACTCCTTATAAGAAAAGGATAAAAAAAATACTGGAAGCCAAAGAAAGTAGCGGCCAAACTTCCAGATTCTGTGGAAATAGATCAACTATTGCTTCCACAGATACTATTGACTGTGAGTGCTTTATAAAAATTAGAGGCCTTTTCGTACAAATAACAAAACAAATGACAGTGGTAAGCTAGGAGATAAGAACAGTAGTAGAAGTAGAAGCAGCAGTAGTAGAAGCAGAGGCCGTAGTAGAAGCACGGGCAGTAGTAAGAGTAAGCAAAATACGAAAGAATAATGAAGTAGTATATAAGTAAGATTAGGTAAATGGTAAAAATGTAAAAGCAGAAATAAAACACACTAAAGCACGATGACAGGTAAACAATAGTTAAAACAGCACTAAAATCTGAACTGAAATCGTGAAAGAGAAAGGTTGAGTAAAAGCAAAAGTAAAAGCGAGTGTAGATAAAAAACGGTAAGCAGTAGTGAAAACGGTACTAAAACTTGACTGAAATCGTAAAAGGAAAGGATTCATACATGCCGAGACTATAAGCAGAAATAAAAACAATAGAAGCAGTAAAAGTAGAGATAAACACAGATAAAGAACATGTAAAGCAATAAATACAGATAATAATGGGTAAAAGAAAAAAAACACACAACACAGCTCACTAAAATCGTCATTGAAAGACGGTAAAAGTACAATGAACTTAGCTATGACTGAAACTGGGTCCTTGAATAGACTGAGCAGAACTGACGTAGAAACTAACATTGACAAAGTTACTGAATAGTGTTTACTCTTAGGAAATGTAGCTTATATATAACCAATGCCTTATTGATTCATATACTGAATACGCCCAGCGAATATAGAACCGATATATGGGACTAGTACAACCTTTGATGATGCTCCAGCAGAGGGGAGGGGAGATCCACACATACAGAATTCCAGTTGACTCTGTTTATTGTCATGGGTCGCTGGCTGTCATGGACTCCTGACGTCATAAAATAATGAATCTTTTCTCAAATAAATTACAATAAAATACAAATAAAAGAAAATACGTGATAAAAATATTAGGCAATAAAGTATACACAATAAACCAAAGAAAGACATCATGAAAATGCAAAATAAGGGGAAAAATACGCACATTAATAAAATCAAAATTAAAACACAGGGCGAGAAAAACCTAGTAATGACAAAAAATATAGGACAAATATATAAAACCCATAAAATAAACATCTAAAACTCATAATAAAAGAATAAAACACAAAAATGCCTTGGCAGAAATGACGTGCCATGCCAATGACACCGCGAAATAAGTTTAGTCCTATATTGAAATGAAACTAAGACTCGATGATAAAACAAGAGACTTAAAATGCAAATTAAATGTATTAAACGAAAGCAGAACAGGTAAAACATAACAAGGAGCAGTAATTAAATTAATTAAAAGCAAAGAAAAAAGAAAACGGGCACCGGCTAACTAAAGTAGTCCGTGCAGGGAAACTGTGGTGCCATAAAAAAAATCAAGCGCGAGTGTAACTGGAGTGTGTCGACCTCTCCTCTGGATCAAAGACCACACTCCACAATATATATACATATATATATATATATATATATATATATATATATATATATATATATATATATATATACACACACATATATGTACATACACACACACACACACATTATATGATATATATATAATATATATATATATATATATATATATATATATATATATATATATATATAAGTAACATAAAACTGCCATAACATCGGAGGTAATTGGATAATAGACTGCCGATATATGTGAGCTTACATGGGCAAGAGTTTGTTTGTCTTTTTCTTCCATGACGTCATATAGGAATTATGATGTCCTGGGGCTTACTCACTAACCTCATAATCGAAAGAATACATCGATTATCTCATTCATACAGTCATGGAATTATCCTTCATCATCAGGAGGAGTTAGTTGGATAATATGATGCTGCGGTCTACATCCCCTTGTCGGCCTCCTCATCAGGTTACACGTGTTTTTTTCTTATTCATTATACACCTGCCAAGGTACTTATTTTATTTCTCTCTCTTCTCTCTCTCTTTTCTCTCTCTCTCTCTTTTCTTTCTTCTCTCTTCTCTTCTCTCTCTCTCTCTCTCCTCTCTCTTCTTCTCTTCTTCTCTCCTCCTCTCTCTAAACTCCCTCCCCCCCCCCTCTCTCTCTCTCTCCTCTCTCTGCTCTTCTCTCTCTTCTCTCTCTCTCTCTCTCTCTCTTTCTCACTCACTTCTCTTATTTTTGGGGGAGATTGTTCCTATCTATCTATTTATTTACCTATCTGTCTATCTTACCTTTCTACATGTCTATTTCCTTACCTCTATGTCTGTCTTTTTTTTATGTTTAATGTACTAATCATCTGTCTATTCTACTACCTATCCATCCATTTATCCCCCCCTTTCCCACGGTTGACATAAAATCCGCATTCATACCCATTTGTCCCTTTCCCAATGATTCCCTGCCTGTTAGCACATCCTATTTGTCATCCCGATTTGATCTTCTCCCCCTTGATTCGTCACTCGCGGGACTGTTGGCCCTCGCTTTCGATAATCTTGTAGTTTTCACGTTTTTCCCCCCTCTATTTTCTTTCTTTTCCGTTGCTTTTTTATTAATTAATTAATCTATTTTTTTTATGTCATGTAGGTTGGTAATTTGAGGATGAAGAAAAGGCATTAACGGCTAAGTGGTGGAATAAAGATGATTTGACACGTGAGATGAAACACATACAGCACACGTATGGGCAGTAGAAATATAATCCAAAAATTGTATCTTTCTAATTACCTTTTTATTTTTCTCTTTCTCACCTTCTATGTAGATTGGTAATATGACATGAGGAAAATAATAAACAGTATAGACTAGGGTTTCCAACCTTTGGTACATGTACCTCCAGTAGTACATTGGCACTTTTCAGGGGGTACATTTGGGTCTGTGACATTAACCACTACTGTGCAATACATGATATAGCAATCTGCATTCAGACTGCACAAATGTTTTTCTTCTTCCTTTTTTACATTTCCTCATATTAGTAAGCAAACTTTTGCTTCAGTTATATCAAGAATATATATACATACTTACACACATACACACACACACACACACACACACACACACACACACACACACACACACACACACACACCAACAAACCACACCCACCACACACAACACACACCACACACACACACACACACACCAACACTCCTCACACAGATATATATATATATATATTATATATATAATATATATATATATATATATATAATATATATAAGTATTGTAATACGACAGAATCGAACACATTCACATACTGCATGAATGTGAAAGTAGTCAGTGACCGTGACGTAATCAGTGACCTTGACGAAACCACAACCGCAAACCGCAACCAATGTCCACAACACCAACATAATCAATACCCGGAAATCATTAACCTACTTCACATGTGCATTTTATGTTCATACATAATGCATCATAGATAAATATGAAACAAATGATGTACTACAGACGAGTATCCCCTCCATGCAGGTGACAGGTGACATAGATTAATGAACAGCGTAACCACACACCTTATCGAGAGTGAAAGCAGGTTAATGACCACGAGGCAACCACTTGACCATAGCTAGCGATGGCTAACGCGCACACCTTGCGGTTGAAAATGGTGCATGATACAGAAAGATGACCACTGTAAGTGATTAACTAATCAATATCCATAACCGAAATCATTACTCATAACCAGTGATGTACAAACGAGGATCTCCTCCAATGCAGGTTGACATAGATCAATGATCACCGCGTAATCACAAAACCTTGTCGAGAGTGAAAGCAGTTAAGATCACGAGTAACACCAAGGACCGTAGCTAATGATGACTAGCATTCACACTACAGTCCAAAATAGTACATCATAATAGAAAGATTGCCAATATCCGTAACCGAAATCATTACCAGTAGCAGATGCTACAGATGACTCACCCGTGGCTCCCCCCCACCACACACCGCATATTCACCATGTTTTAAACTTGTACCGAGATCGAGAATTGATTCGTTACAGACAAGGGAATCCGTCTCCTCCTAATGACTGAAACTATCAAAATCAATAATAATAGGTCACACAGGTCTGCTAATGACCGATAATTTCTGCTCCTCTCTCACTGTACCAGAGATAAGAATACAATTAAGTGTAAAGGATTATAAAACTCGTTATACAATATATGCTTTATTTTTGATTGTATAACACTATACAATGCGCTCGCATGCACACGCACACACAACACACACACACACACACACACACCACACCCACACATTTTTTTTCCCACCCTGCATATGATGCAGATGACAAGGAAAAATTCTAACCCATGCCTGCATTACTATCACTGCATGCTGTCGAATCCTCATCGTCTTTTGTTAAGTCAATGAGAGGATCAAGTCAGCATATAACGGAGGCGGTGCAGACAAGGGAAAACTCTCCATTGTCTGATTACTACCGCATGCCAACAACTCCTCTCACCATGCGATGACCCGTTTGCCAAGATCGAAACCGTGCAAATGATGAGAATATATTGGATAGATCATCTTCACCGGTGGCCGCTCTTGGATGTTTGATAGGTGCATGTTCAGGACCATCTATGTAGCGATAAGTTAGAGCTGTCTGGAAGATAATTCTTTTTGTCTCGGTCGTATCCTCCTCTTAAATGACCAGTCTGTCACCAGTGGATTATGGAACTTAGCCCGTTTCTTCATCGCGGTGATATCTCCAGGTGGCGATCATTTATTATTTGCAGTGCAGGTGGGTTTCTCCATTGAATATCTTCTTTTCTTCCTGGCGTATTGTCACTTACTGTTCACTCACCAAACGACCTAACGGGCTTTAAATACCATTGACGGCAATATTTCCATGCTGGCAACTATTTGATATTGTTGGGCGGGCGAACACAAATAACAGGCTTAAATTTTCTGTGTAATGTAAAATGCGATTACCACTATTTCATATGTTTGCACCTTTCATGCTTATAAAACTAAAAGGTTATTACCTATAGATTGAAAAGTCGCTAGTTTTTATTCTATCTAGAGAGCATTAATAGGGTTTCCAAGGTATCTACACCTGGTCAAAGACGGGTTTCCCCCTCGTATTTACGCCTGAACACCTAAACAACCACCTCTTCTTGCTCAGAGGTAATGATGAAATAATCGCAAAGATTATAATCAGTATCTTTAATTTTTTTTTTACCGCCGC
The DNA here is from genome assembly GCF_015228065.2 of Penaeus monodon. Classification (NCBI taxonomy): domain Eukaryota; kingdom Metazoa; phylum Arthropoda; class Malacostraca; order Decapoda; family Penaeidae; genus Penaeus; species Penaeus monodon. The sequence goes on from NW_023664325.1 coordinate 160,640, forward strand.
CGCATGCGGTTTTACTTCCCCGCGCGCGCATCCGCGTCAGTGATGAGTGCGGCGCGTGCGGGAATATAGAGCCCCTCGTCTAAGCTGCGGTCAACATTACAGGGAGAAATATTATCTGACGACGAAGAAGACGGTGATAATGTAGGCAGTTTACATGCTGAATGATTATAATGTAACCGCCAAGTAAAAGTTTTGTTAACAAGGCTGAGAATCGGTTACTGATGACAGCTAAAAGTGCACCACATTGTGAGGAGTGCCATTGGCGGTCGCACATTTAGTGGGAAAATTTACAGCATTCTCAGACGTATGTACTTGTCTTCCTGGAAAATGTATCGGAGGATTGGGTATATTTGTTTATTTCTTCTTTAATAACAAGGTTAGATGGTACTTTTATGCAAAAAATACATATATTGATACCATTGGTAACGATTATTTGTCATTTAAGAATAAAAATTACACTTTTACATAAGGAAATTTGTAAAATACTAGCATGTGATGGCTCGGATGCGCTTGTTAGTATTTATAAGCCTCTATCAGAATCTGAATGCTCCTTCCGACAGAGTGACATGCCCGGAAGACAGCAATCGTGCCCTGTTACCGTCGTATTTCTGTCTGCGAAGGGGAAAAAAAATAAATAATTGCAAGGAAAGCGAGAAGCAAAACTTGAATGAATGATGGAATTGTAAATTCTGACAAATTATCGTGGCAAATGTTTGTACTATGATGATTGTATATTGTCATACGAGTAATTATCTATTTTATACTACTAATGAAAGACATATTACTGTTTTAAATCAAATTTTATGTTTTTCTTCGCAAGGAACCTCCAAGCTTGATTATGGCTATAAGCATCACCAATTCTCAAGTCAATCCAATGTCAATACATATTTAGTGTTGTGTGAAGTTATGTTATAGCTCCAATTATGATTATAATCACAATTTTTTTTACATCTTCGCGGTAGATACAGCCATCGCGCTTAGTCGAGGGGAGAGGAGAGGAGGAGCAGATTTAGGAGAAGGGTGAGGCCTCGCCAACAAGATATGGCATGTTTGATAGGGAGTACAGACCGTGAGCTAGCGGAACGAGTGGGTGTGAAGAACGATGTGCTACGAAGATCAACAACCGAGGCGAGCATTTCTAAAACTTTCTAGCTATCTAGAACATGGGGGTTTACCTTGGTCAAATGATTGAAGGGGTGCGATTTCCATTGTAGATATTCATTAACTATGCAGTTCTTCACGAAAGGAGACGAGAAAAGTACTTCCATGGTGTCGCTCTATTGTTCGCCTCTTCCTCACTTCACACGTCCATTAATGGTTTTACTATGTCGGTGAAGTCATTATCTCGTGACAAGCAGAGGTATTCCCTGATACTTGTCTGTGGTCGTCCGTTATCTGGATATTGCCTGGAGCATTGTCAGAGTTTAGGAAGGCATCTTTAGATAAATAAGACTTTTTGTTAAAGATGATAGCAATGCTATATAACATTTTAACACTTACCATATATTTCCCAAGTCTGAAAAAACTGCTCAGTTCATATACATATACTTCAATAATCACCCTTGTATTTGAAAAAAGGGCATTTTGCTTTCTCTAAGTTATGAAAAGAAGCTTTTCCCTCCCTTATTATGAGGTAATGCGAATATTTTTTCTCCTAAACGAATGCTTTTTTACTTGTCATTTAGAAAATATTGCTTCGGTTGCGGCTTTTTCCCCTTTAGGACTTTGATTTTCAACCCTTTCTCTATAACTTACCTCCTCGACTGTATGTTGCTCGTCATATACACTTTACTGCCATGTAAAACAAGAATATCCAATGTAGACACACAACAAGAAAGCACCTTTATTTTTTTTTTTTTTTTTGCAAAGAACGTTTTGATTAAGAAATATAATATATAGTTGTTGATAACTCGGTTTAAGAAAAGGAAAAAAAAAACGCATCAGTTGGAAAATCACATGCTGCCTGCTAAGATCTATCGCATCGCGGGTGCCATGTATATTTTTACTCCCTCTGGTAAAAGTACCCATGGTCAAAAATCTCTGCTTTAGGCTAATTTGTGTGTGTCTTTGTCCAATATGCGAACAATTATAAAAGCATTATATCATGTGGGGGCAAACAAGTTATATTATTTTACCTCAATTTTTTTCATATTTCATAAAAGTTCTTGGTTTTGATAAAGAGTCAATTGCTAAATGGGGAAAATGTGTTAACAATTAATCAAAGCCTTCTTTTTTGATTCTTCAAGATAGAAATAGTTTACATGGGTCTTTAACAGTTTTCATCACTGAAGCAACTAGTGGCATAGTGAAAAATTATAGGTGAAGGATGTTTTCTTCATTTGGCATGCTTGTATATCAAGTTCTTCAGAAAATGTGGAAGAGGTCAAGTAGCAAATTTTATTCAGTGTCGACTTAAAGATATTTTCTCTCTTTGTAAAAGATTTAAGAAAATATATGTATGTATTACTTAATAAGTGGTGCCTGAATGCGCAAACAATATTTGTTACCGTTGCATCATTCTTTTTCTTCCTATTTACGTGTAGCCAGGTACTATAGACAATTTCGAGGAGGGGGAGTAAATTGCTGAAGAGCTAGTCCAATTTCTGTGCTGATATCATCATAAAACGGAGGATGTATTGTTATGCGATCTCTTATGGAAGGATACGCTCGTCTGTATTGGTTATACATATGGGTCTTAAGGGAAAACTAGATATATTTCCTAAGTTGCATAGTAGATTGTAAAACATCGAGAAATGCGGCAGGAACATTTTAGGAAATATACCGCATTGTCCCTTGAGGTTAATTAGCAAAACATAACTGAGTCAACACGTGGGACAGGTGGTGACGCTAGTTGGTAGATAATTAGGGGTTCAGGCGTAAATATGAGGGGGAAACCCGTCTTTGACCTGGTGTAGATACCTTGAAAACACTATTCAGGCTCTCTAAACGTGTGTTTGTGTAAGCTTGAGAGTCATAATAAATGCATATGGGGGAGGAGGGGGAGTGATGATGGAGGTGGGGTCGTCAGCGACAACTGACAGTGGGCTATCATATTGATCGTGTCACGCTCATTAGCTATAGGTGTGATCACTCACCTGTAACACTTCAGTGCAGAGCTGTATTATCTCCTTAAGCAGGACTTATGACTGGTGATTTGTTTGTTTGCTTCTTTTTCTTACTATTATTGGTTTGTAATGGGGTATGGAGGAATGTGGGATAGGGGCGGTAGGAAGGGAAGGAAGGATCACCTGTTTTCGGTCAACACCTTGATTTGGTCATACCTGGCCTGACTTCTATCCGTCTTTCCCTTGCGCGGTTATTTGTTATTGGTTATGAGGGGTGATCATTCGTCTGTAACACAGCCATTTGTCAAGTCAGTTACAAGTTCAAACAATAGTTATACATATGGGCAAGTAGTGACGCTAGTTGGTAGATAATTAGGTGTTCAGGCGTAAATACGAAGGGGAAACCCGTCTTGACCTGGTGTAGATACCTTGAAAACCCTGTTAATGTCTCTAAATAGAATAAAACACAACATCATTCCAATCTATTAGGTAAATAACCTTTTAGTTTTAAAGTATGAAACGTGCAAAGGTATGAATATTGGTTATCGCATTACATTTACACAGAAAATTTAAGCTGTTATTTGTGTTTCTCGCCTCTTTGGCGTATGTTTTGGTAAGCTTGAGAGTATAAAATAAAGTACAACAAGAATTTCATGATCCTTTTCAATAAACTATATTTTTATTATGAAGATGTCTTTGGATGTAAAACGGCTAGTATACACGTTAAAATATGAAGGAGTCGCAGGCTTATCAGTCGTTCTGCGAAATTAAGTCATTTCTTTTGAATTATTCTTATTAGGTCTGCACCTTTGTTATATTAATGCATTTGTAAAAAAATTAAAGATACTGATTATAATCTTGCGATTATTTCATCATTACCTCTGAGCAAGAAGAGGTGGTTGTTTAGGTGTTCAGGCGTAAATACGAGGTGGGAAACCCGTCTTTGACCAGTGGTAGATACCTTGGAAACCCTATTAATGCTCTCTAAATAGAATAAAACTAGCGACTTTTCAATCTATTAGGTAATTAACCTTTTAGTTTATAAGCATGAAAGGTGCAAACATATGAAATAGTGGTAATCGCATTTTACATTTACACAGAAATTTAAGCCTGTTTATTTGTGTTCCGCCCGTCCCAACATATCAAATAGTTTGCCAGCATGGAAATTTGCGTCAATGGTATTTAAGCCTGTTTAGTCGTTTTGGTGAGTGAACAGTAAGTGACAATACGGCAGGAAGAAAGAAGATATTCATTGGAGAAACCACCTGCACTGCAAATAATAATGATCGCCACTGGAATATCACGCGATGAAGAAACGGGTTAATTCCATAATCCACTGGTGACAGACTGTCATTTAAGAGGAGGATACGACCGGAGACAAAAAATTATCTTCCAGACAGCTCTAACTTATCGCTACATAGATGGTCCTGACACATTCCCTATCAAACATCCAAGAGCGGCCACCGGTGAAGATGATCTATCCAATATATTCTCATCATTTGCACGTTCGATCTTGGCAACGGGTCCATCGCATGGTGAGAGGAGTTTGTTGGCATGCGGTAGTAATCAGACAATGGAGAGTTTTCCCTTGTCTGCACCGCCTCCGTTATATGCTGACTTGATTCCTCTCATTGACTTAACAGAAGACGATGAGGATTCGACAGCATGCAGTGATAGTAATGCAGGCACGGGTTAGAATTTTTCCTTGTCATCTGCATCATATGCAGGGTGGGAAAAAAAATGTGTGTGTGTGTGTGTGTGTGTCTGTGTGCGTGTGCGTGCGAGCGCATTGTATAGTGTTTATACAATCAAAAATAGTTTTTATAATCCTTTACACTTAACTGTACTCTTATCTCTGGTACAGTGAGAGAGGAGCAGAAATTATCGGTCATTAGCAGACCTGTGTGACCTATTTATTATTGATTTTGATAGTTTCAGTCATTAGGAGAGACGGATTCCCTCATCTGTAACAGAATCAATTCTCGATCTCGGTACAAGTTTAAACATGGTGAATATTGCGGTGTGGGTGGGGGGAGCCACGGGTGAGTCATCTGTAGCATCTGCCTACGGGTAATGATTTCGGTTACGGATATTGGTAATCTTTCTGTTATGATGTACTATTTTGGACTGTAAGGTGTGAATGCTAGTCATCATTAGCTACGGTCTGGTGGTTACCTCGTGATCATTAACCTGCTTTCACTCTCGACAAGGTTTTGTGATTACGCGGTGATCATTGATCTATGTCAACCTGCATTGGAGGAGATCCTCGTCTGTACATCACTGGTTATGAGTAATGATTTCGGTTACGGATATTGATTAGTTAATCACTTACAGTGGTCATCTTTCTGTTATCATGCACCATTTTCAACCGCAAGGTGTGCGTTAGCCATCGCTAGCTATGGTCTAGTGGTTGCCTCGTGGTCATTAACCTGCTTTCACTCTCGATAAGGTTGTGTGGTTACGCTGTGATCATTAATCTATGTCACCTGTCACCTGCATTGGAGGGGATACTCGTCTGTAGTACATCATTTGTTTCATTATTTCTCTTATGATGCGTCATGTACGAACATAAAATGCACATGTGAAAGTAGGTTAATGATTTCCGGGTATTGATTATGTTGTTGTGGACATTGGTTGCGGTTTGCGGTTTGTGGTTTCGTCAAGGTCACTGATTACGTCACGGTCACTGACCTACTTTCACATTCATGCACGTATGTGAATGTGTTCGATTCTGTTGTATTTACAACTACTATATATATATATATATATATATATATATATATATATATATATATATATATATAATATTTTATATATATACATACCATTTGCTTTTCACAATTATGAAACTTCAGAGAAACAAAAAGGTTGGGAACCCTTGGTATAGACGATCCGATTAATAGAACAAACGCGTTCACACATGTCCACACACAAAAGTGATTGATGAGCTGCAGCTTTTTGTATATTCATTTATTTCTACCTTTCTCTCTTGCTCACCTTCTATGTAAAATAGTAATGCGACGATAAAAAAAATTCACAATATGTCAAATAAAATTATTATTCACATCCGAAAATCATCCAAGTATTGCATATCTTTCTTTATTTCTCGTTCTCTTTTTCTCAACTTTACTTTTGTATAGATTTTAAATGCAGCTTTACGGCTAAATAAGGCAAGCCAAAAATAATTTTTCGACACATACGGGTATGGCAGGAAACTTATTTCTCATTGTAAGATTAATCATTTGTTTTTCTCTCTTTCCTACTTTATTTTATCTCTCTCCTTGTATGTCATCCATTTTTTCACTTTCTATGTCACCCATTTTTTTTCTCTCTTTCTCTTTCTCACCTTCTACGTCGATTGGCGATATGAGGATGAAATTTTTTTTTCTATTCATTGATTTATATCACACCTTCTATGTCATCGAATTTTGGCGTTTTTTCTTTCATTTCTCTCTCTTTTTCGCCTTCAATGTAAATTTTACAGATTCTCTCATAAATCTTTTCCTGTCCTCTATATCATTAAATTTTGTTCTATATTTTATTTTTTTTTCTTCTACGTAGTTACCCAAGAATCACATTTTAAAAATATTTTTGTTTCTCTCTTTCTCATCTTCTATTTCATCTAATCTTTATTTTTTATCGACTTTTCTTACATTGTCTTTCTCACCGTCTGTGTCATCTAAGATTCTATTTTTCCTTACTTTTTTCTTTCTCTCTTTCTTTTTCTCTAGGAAGGAAATCACACGTGAATCGCATTTTTCATTTATCTCTTTTTTTTCTTTAATTATCACCTACGTCATCCATTTTTTTTTCTTTTAGTTCTCTATTTCTCTTTCTTGCCTCCTATGTAGATTAATGATATGAGAATCTCATTTCCTGTCTCTCTTCTTCTCTTTCTCTCCGACTTTATAAAATACTAATAAGATTTCTCCAGATGTCTTAATTGGATGCGAAGTCCAGAGAGCATTTACGGACGCCGAGACAGAACAAGAAATTAAACAGCTCTCTCTGCGAAATGTGTGTGTGTGTGTGTGTGTGTGTGTGTTAGGCATTTTATTTGCACTTCATAGGTAGGTAATAATAATACATCAAACTAGTTTTTATATTCATTAATTAGACACATTTTATCTTTAACACTTTATATAGTCAAAATACTCACACACATACATATATTTTTTTCTGATAGTTAGATAACAGATTAAAGTCTATATTCAAATGATTTAAAGCTAAAGGCAATTCGTCTGTTATTTTTGGCAACCTCCGAGGACATTGGTAGGGTTTCTGTGAGAAGTCAGTAGGATATCTCGGTAATACCTTTCTCTAAGAACAATTGCATCTTTCTTTCATTTGATTGTCGAATGTCTCCTATGGGTATGTTATAACTCATGCAGCATGCGTAAAGAGTATTGAAGTCAATATAAATAATATAATTGCTCTTTTGATTTGGGGGCAACGTTACCTAGTTCCTATTTCATGCTATGAAAAAAAATCGGACAACGGTTGTAAAACCGCTTCTACCGTTATCTCTAATTAATATTCCCAACCCTGGATCTGATATCACTCAATCTTTAATTTGCTCGACATTAAAAAGGAATAAAACCGTATCCAGGTAAGGATACACAATTAACAAAGTCAAAGCCATAAGTATCACGCAATCAGGCTCGCCATGACGAAAAGCAATCAGCCAACATCCGTACATTTCAAACTAGATATCGCCAAACGTCGAGCACGTGCTAATAATCCTCATCTGAAATGTGCTCCTGAGTCAGTACATTAAAAAACTTTTTTTTGCGGTTGGAGTGATGTGTCCTCCAGTCTGGATTCGTCATCTAAATAATCGTAACAAAAAAATTGCCTCCCTGATAAAAGATATGCATGGGAAGCGCTAGAAGGTCATGAATCATATGTTTCGAATAAAAAAAGTATCCCCCGACTCAATGTGAGTCATGGAAATATTCGCTAAACTACGCTCATAAAAGCAATACTATCCAAGAAACCCATCTTCTTATTCGAACTTGATAATATTTAGCCCTTGATTGGGTAAGACTTGAATCGCTATGTCAAGAGTTAATTCCTTCAAAATAATAAAACATCGTAGCTCATATTATGAGCTAAAACTGATGTTTTTTTTTTTCTGGTTTCGTATCTCACGGTGGACAGTGCGTGCAACATGCACCTAATTAATTGTTTTGACGCATCATGTGATCATGATGGTCGATTTTTTTTCTCTCTCTCTCGCCCTCGGTAAAGCGAGTCCCGCACACACAACCGCACACGCCTCTTTAAACTTTCGGAGATCCTCCCCTGTCATGTGAAGCGGGTAGTTTGGTAATATTTTTTTAATACTCCCCCAAACACGTATAATCTTTTCAATGAAATGAATCGATGCATCGGCCCACATAATACAAAATACTGAAAAGAATCTATGACTCTACGCTCCCTATCTATGAGAATATAACTATATGCAATCCCTCGATGCATCCCTTTACACCGAGTTGTTAGTTATATTACCACTTTTTTTTCATCAGCATGCATTCCATATAAAAGAAAGCTGCCACGCAGTTTTTGGGCCTACCAACAATATAAAAATTGTAGTATGATAATCATAGTGAAATAATGAAAATAATAATGTGGATATAATAACAATGATAACTATCACTGTTTTAATGTATGTGTGTGCGCACAAAAAAACACACACGTGTGTGCGCATGTGTGAACGCGTTTGTTTTCTTTCGTCTGATCGTTTATACCAGGGGTTCCCACCTATTTTTTTTCTCTGAACCTCTTGGGCGTCTTTATAGATTCTCGTGTAGCCCTAAAAATATAAAATTAAAATAATGAATTTTTCATTATGAAATGTGCTTGTATAAAAAACAAACTAAACAAGGTAATCTATATATTTTGATTCATCACATACTCGAGGGAGTTTTCATAATTGTGAAAGTAAATGGTATTTACCCTATTTTTGATATAACTGAAATAAAACTTTGCTTACTATATGAGGAAAAGGAAGAAAGGAAGATGGAAAAAAGAAAACTTGTGCAGTCTGAATGCTGATTGCTATATCATGTATTGCACAGTAGTGGAATACAGAAAACACTGAAAAGTGCAAATGTACTACTAGAGGTACATGAACCAAAAATTGGAAACCCTAGTTCTATACTGTTTACTTATTTTCCTCATATTATATTACCAATCTACACAGAAGGTGAGAAAGAGAAAAAATAAAAAGATAATTAGAAAGATACAATTTTTGAATTATATTCCTACTGCCCATACGTGTGCTGTATGTGTTTCTTATCACTCAGTCATCTTTATTCCACTACATAGCCGTTATATCCTCATCCTCAAATTGCCAACCTACATGACATAAAAATAAACAAATATAACAAAAAGCAACGGAAAGTAAACGGAAACAAAGAAAAAACACAACGGGAAAACTACAAGATTATCGAAATGGACTTCAGTGCCACGAGTGGCGAATCAAGCGGGAGAGACAAAAATTAACTCGGATGACAATTAGATGCTGCTAACAGCAGGGAATCATTGGGAGAGTGGACGATGGCGTATGAATGCAGATTTCTATGTCTAACCGTGGGAGAGAGGATTGATAAATGGATGGATAGTTAAGATAGATAGATAGATAGATAGATAGATAGATAGATAGATAGAAGACAGACAGACAGACAGACAGACATAGAGTAAGCAAATAACATGAAGAAGGTAACTAGATAGACAGATACAAAAAATAACAGAGTGAGTGAGAGAGAGAGAGAGAGAGAGAGAGAGAGAGAGAGAGAGAGAGAGAGAGAGAGAGTGTGTCAGGGCAACGCACGGTCTACTCGCGTGTATATTTATTGATGGAAGATTTTTGTAGTGTAGCGTAGACCGAGGTTGGAATGGCCGGCTTGTGCAGAAGAAGAGACCCGGGCAGCGAAGCCCCAGTAGGTGGCCCCCGGGAGAAGGCCGCGGCGAGCGGGGCCGCGACTCGAAGTAGAGTGTCTGTACAGTTCCAGGTCAGCTATGGGGAATGAGCGCGGTGGCATGGGTTAGGTCTAACGGTGACGATGCCATTGCACGCCGCACTATTGTCACCCCCTGTTAGTAGGTGGGCATGACATTGAAGACATTTAACCTCTCTGAAAACGGCATGCACACATGGGAAGGAAAAAAAAGAAAAGGATTACACATGGCGTACTTACAGTTTTGTTTTTGGAGGGGGGGGGGGGTCGAGCTAGATGTATCTTTTTCAAGTCGCAAGCATGAAAGAAGCGACATCCCACCACTGCCACTATCTGTCAGGTACTTGTAAAACGCACGGTCTGCTTGCGTGTATTTTTATTGATGGAAGATTATTGGTAGTGTAGCGTAGACCGAGGTTGGAAGGGACCGGCTTGTGCAGAAGAAAGACCCGTCAGCAAAGCCCAGTAGGTGGCCCCCCGGGAGAAGGCCGCGTGCGAGCGGGGCCGCAACACGAAGTAGAGTGTTTGTATGGTTTCAGGTCAGCTAGGGGGTTTCCATAGCGCAAGGGGCCCGTGGCTTAGGCCCAGTACGGCGGCGATGCCATGGGCACGCCCCCCTATTTGGTCACACCTTTTAGTAAGAGGGCATAACATTGAAGGCCATCTAACCACCTGAGAGAGAGAGAGAAAAAGAGAGTAAGAGAGAGAAAAAGAGAAAAAAGTGGGGTGAGAGTAAGAAGAGGGAGTGAGAGAGAAAGAGAAAGAAGAGAGAGAGAGAGAGAATAATTTACGTCCCTTGCATGGCTGTTATGATGTCATAGAAAAAAAAAACACAGTAACCTGTGAAGGGAACCGACAAGGGGCCCGTAGACCGCGGCATCAAAATTTTTCCAACTAACTCCTCCTGATGACCCAAAGGGTAGTTTTTGATGACTGTATGAATGAATAATCGACGTATTCTTTCGATTATGAAGTTAGTGATAAGCCCCGGACATGCTAATTCCTTTATATGACGTCTGGAAGAAAAGACAAACAAACTCTTGCCTGTATAAGCTCACGTTATTTGCAGTCCTATTACCAATTAGCTCGCTCCGATGACCGCATGAATGAGTTAATTGGTCCCCAAGATATGGCAGTTTTATATCTATCTATCTATCTACTATCTATCTATCTATCTATCTATCTATATCTAATATATATAATATTATTATAAAATAACTATATAAAAATAACAATTATTATTATTATTTTTAATATATATATAATATATATATATAATATATTTTATATATATATTTTATATATATTATTACATATATAATAAAAATCATTATTATTATTAAAAATATTAAATTTTTATTATAATATATATATATATATATATATATATATTAAAATATATAATATATTATATATATACACACCCACACCCCCAAAACACCACACACACACACACACACCACACACCCCACACACACACCAAACCCCACACACACACACACATACCCCACACACACACACAGACTAACGGACAAAATGAAACAATACCACAACACGAAAGGAATAATAACGTAAAGTATCGAACTCATATATTAATATATATAATATATATATATAATATATATATATATATATATATAATATATTATATATATATATTATATAATTATACATATATAATATATATATATATATATATATATATATTATATATGTATATATATATTTTATATATATATATATATATAATATAATATATATATATATATATATATATATATAGATATATATATGTGTGTGTTGTGTGTGTGTGTGTGTGTGTGTGAGTACATCTGACTTAGGATTTGAAGTGCTAAATCATTTCCACTGAGTGCCTACTGGGAGTGTGTAAAACTTCACTATCATTGCTCAAGTATGAGTATATGGGTAATGTCTATGGAGCTAGGGAGATCCTAGTTGCACACTCCTTTTGTGGGTCTTGTGGCATGGTTTGGTTTAGCACTGGCCTCCAGTTTCATACCTGAAGTGACATAGTTTCGAGTCCTGCTCAGGGAGGTGTTGTTACTTATCGATATCATGCAGCATTGCATTATTCCATCTTTCATAAATATACCTCAATCATCTGACATAGGATTTTGAATTGCAAATCAATTTCCACTGAGTGCCTATGGGGAGTGTGCGTAAAACTTCGCTATCATTTCTCAATTTTGAGTAGATAGGTAATGTCTATGGAGCTAGGGAGATCCTAGTTGCACACTCCTTTTAAGGGTCGTGTGGCATGGTTGGTTTAGCACTGGCCTCCGGCTTCATACCCAGAGTGACCTAGGTTTCGAGTCTTGGTGAGGGAGAGTTGTTATTTATCGATATCAGTGCGGCATTGCATTATTCCATCTTTCATATATGTAAAACATTATACACACACACAGACACAGTATTTTGGGAGCCCGAGAAACAGTTTATATATATATAATATATATATAATAAAATATATATATAATATATATATATATATATATTATATAATATATATATATATATATCATATATATATATATAATATCATATATATATATATATATATATATATATATATATGATAAAATATATAATAATATACTACACACACACACAAAGACATAGTATTTTGGGAACCCGCAGTCTAGTAACATGCTCATCCACTTGCATATTGAACCACCACTGACTTGACACAGACAGATGGCATGCATATATACATACATACATTGTAAGATTCTCAGAACTGGTTTAGTGGCTAGCAGTGATATTTTTGTGATAGTTTTGTATGATGGCTTGACTTTTTATTAATAGGAGTATAATACAGTGAGGGAGCACATGAGACGATGCCTTAGGATAAAGCGGATGGCGCGGGTCACATGTCTGGCCATCCTGTCCCTGAGGGGGAAGGCTGGGCTGACCTTACCACGTCACGCGCTGGGCACAAACTGGGAGGTCAGACGAGGTCATATAAAAAACGTCATCTATGCCGTCACTGAGTTGATGGTTCTAAATTGGACTTGGAGTGACGTGGTCTATTGGTAAAATGGGTTACAGAAATCATGCTTATGTATAGACCATATTGCTTGGCCACCTACTCACGCCTCCCCCCTCGAGGCACATAGATTGGTCTCAAGGGTGACCTAACTTGGCAGGTCATCTCGTTCTCCCATTGTTCTTGGTGCATCTGCGTGCCTGCTCATCCCTGTTGTCCTCTTCTTCATGGGCCTCGACGTCCACATATCCTCGAAGGTCTCACACAGGTCCTCCTTGAATTCGGATTTGTATAGATTTCCTCGTATCCTTGTCCAGGTCTAACTCGGCAGCGTCCTCGTCCACACGTCCTCGTAATCGTCGTCTGGATCTACGGACGTCCAGGCAGGGGCGTCCTCTTCGGCATCTCAGGGTGGCTGATACCTGCACTTGACAAGCTCCTGGAGTTTGACTGGATCTGCGGGCATCCCGGCAGGCGGCGCCCATCCACAGCATCCTGGGGCGACTGATACCTGCGCTGGTGAGTTCCTGGTCCTTTGCTGGATCTATGTAGTGGAAGGGCGCTGCCTGCCGGGACATTCACTATACAAAACGGAGATAAAATACAATGCTAGCTATATTAAATTATATTAACTACCACACTGAATTCAACATCTAATGGATATGCGACAGAAAGTAACATTAATGAATGGTAAAGGGGAAAAATATTCTCAAGCTTTTTAGCAAGTTAATTTTCTCGAGGTCAAAATTCTGAACTGAGCCATGTCTAGCTATGCATATCAGACTTCAATGACGGGGGGATCCTATACCCAAAATGCCATACAATGAAGTGAACCAAGCCAGGAAAAATCTAAAAATAACCTGCTCTCTTCTGTGTATCTGTGATGGGCGCTCGTGACACTCCCTACAGGTATCTAATTCACGAATCACACAATTGCTTGGGATGTACCCAAAACATTGAAAGGGGGACTGCAAAGGCTGAGAAGGGCGTGATTAATAAGCGAAAAATGATTCTAGCTTAGACCCTACCCCTACATTACTTAGCAGCGTAACAGCGGTCACACCGACTCAAAAAGTTACTGATCGAACAAAAACTGAAGGGCTTCTAAGTTGGTCTGTTAGGATCAAGGGCGCTCAAGGAACACTTAGGCATCAGTTAAAGGGACCAGTGCCTTTTGCCTGTACCTACTATCGAACGTCGGAGCGGAGATCTACCCCGGTTTATATCAGACACTATGATATGGGGGTAGATCCTATGCTATACTCAAATTATAAATTTATATAAATCATTTTAAAAGCTCCGTTTTATTGCTGATAGAACATGTCACCAATGAGCAATGTAACGGTGCTACAGTAATTCCCAGCTGTCAACAAACAACAGCAACCAAACAAGCAGTCCTCTCTTGACCCTTTCCATATCCCACCGACCGGAAGGGAAAGAGAAAGTGCGGTCAGGTCAATGGGAAAACACAAGAGGGATATAAATGATATGATTGGTATTTGTGATAAAGATAAAATCATTTAACGCATTAAATTTGTTGCAGTTGAAGCAATATAGAATCTCTGTTAATAGCGATCTGGGTCAGAAAAAAAGTGTGAGAACTTGCCATTTGCTGTCAGTTAGCACTTTTCCCAACAAAACCCAAAGCTTAACCATTTGTGGGGGGAGAAGGAAGGGAAAAGAATAGAAGGGCCGGAACGTTTTATTAACGTGGTTTTGTAGACAAAGGGCTTCGGGAAACGGTTGAGTGGGTTTTCAGAAACTGTGTGCTCGAGTTGCGAGCTTAAAGGACGCAACGACCAACTGCTGCCAGTTGTAAGAGTCTCAGAACTCTGGTTTAGTGGCAGTTTGTAAAGTATCAGAACTCCCGGTTTAGTGCAGCAGGGTAGTGTAGTTTTTTATGACGGGTTCACGTGTCCGGCCATCCGCTCCGAGGGCGTAGGCTGGGCCGACCTTACCACATTGGGTGCTGGGCATGAACTGGGAGGCCAACGAGGTCAGATAAATTGTCATCTATGCCCTCGCTAAGTTGATGGTTCTAAATTGGACTTGGAGTCTATTGGTAAATTGGCTTAAAGAAATCATGCTTATGTATATGCCATATACATACATACACGCATACACACACACACACACACACACACATATTATATATATATATATATTATATATATATATATATATATATATATATATATATATATATTATATATATATATTGTATGTGTGTATGTATGTATATTTTAGTTTTTTATATATATCAGGGGTGCTTAACTATCATGAGCAAAGATTCAGTTAGACAAGTTATAACATATTCAAGGTCCGATAAATATTTTACATGCAATCATGAAAATAAAAACCCCTAATCTGAGTACTCCATACAAATTTTACTCATTCTATATCCACACTTTCAAGAATCCTTCGCCAGGAACCTTAATATTATTTAAATATACTTTTTCTCCTGGAGCCTAGGGCCCGCTATAACACATAGGTCCGAATTCGGATCGCGGGCCGCCAGTTCAGTAGCCCAAATATATATGTACATGTGTATGTATACAGATATACTATATATATATATATATATATAATATATATATATATGATATATATATCTATATATATATATTCACACACACACACACACACACACACACACACACACACACACACACACACACACACACAACACACACACACACACACACACACACACGTGTGTGTGGGGAGGGGGTGTATATACACACTTGATCAAAAGACTCATTTTTATTTGTTTGCAATAAATCTTTATTGTACTATCCGTAAGCTTTAGTTTGTATAATTACAATTGAAATCCCACTGAGGGCTTACCAAGTTGGCCTGTTAGGAGTCAAGGGCAGCTCGAGGAACACTCAGGCATCGGTTACGGGAGACAAGTGCCTTATATACCTGGCAGCCTCGCGAAAACCATCTTGAAGAAGGTGAGCATAAATGATCTGCAAGATCTTTTTTTTCGTTTATTCTATCTTTAATTTAATCTATTTCTTCTACTTTTTAAAAATTTATATGTACAATTGCGAATTTTTTTTTTTATGAATGAGGCGAAACCCTAGGTTTTTATAAGAAAGTGAGTGATTGGTAGTTATAAATGACCAATAAGCGTATAAGTATCTATTTTTGGAAACTACGTAAGCCATATGATCTTTCGTTTTCTTCACACAAGTGATAACAAACATGTAGTATTAGTCATCGTTGAATATGTAGTGTGATATTTTTTAATGCGATTCCCTGCAATTGTTTGTTTAACGAAATGTCAACACCTATGAAGGTGAGGCGGCTGTTTCCCCTTTCTTTCACACAGTAAGTATCACTTATGCTGCATATTCTTGAAACTTGAAAACGCTTCGTGCTTTAATATGGCAGTTGTATTAAATCAAAATTCTCAAAGTCGCCGACATCTTTGTAAATGGTTCTCGTAGCTGCACCTTGTAACAGTGGCTAATCGAACCATGAAGTGAGTTTTCCTTTTCGCCAGAAGCAAACACTAAAGAAAAAGAAGAAG
This sequence comes from Penaeus monodon, assembly GCF_015228065.2. NCBI lineage: Eukaryota > Metazoa > Arthropoda > Malacostraca > Decapoda > Penaeidae > Penaeus > Penaeus monodon. The sequence goes on from NW_023664325.1 coordinate 177,212, forward strand.
AAAGAAAAAAAAGAAAAAAATATATTATAGTATAATACATAAATAAATAAATAAAAATCCGTTATAGAACATTACCTGAAGGCAATGCCGCAGTAGGGCTAAATGAATATAAAAATACACAGTGTGTGTGTGGTACGTGTGTATGTGTTGGTATGTGTGTGTGTATGTATTTGTGTGTGTGTGTGTATTTGTGTGTGTGTGTGTGTGTATGTGTGTGTGTGTGTGTGTGTGTGCGTGCGTGCGTGCGTGCGTGCGTGCGTGTGTGCGTGTCTGTGTGTTGCGCCCCCGCGCAATGTCTATAGAATACCAAGTCAGTATTTTGTGATTAGTAACGCAATAGTATGTATAATTCTTTTCTTATTCTGATCATAGTTTTCGTTATTATTATTCAGAAGTCGTGCATTCGCACTAAATCAACTGAGCGAGAACATAAATGTTTGTTTCAACTGAGCGAGAACATAAATGTTGTTTTAGCTCGAACAACTACTAGCTGAGGCGATTCCAAGGAGGGTGAAAATTAAAAAGACGTACTCCCAATACATGTGCTGTATGATATCTGATGTCTTGAAAGATCTTGTTCATTCTAACAGAATGGGAATTGAATCTTGCTCTCTACATTTATCTGTCACGTATGCAATTTATAGTTTCCTTGTATTTGTCAGTGCATGTCAAAGCAGCGATACATTATCTTGATAACAATACTAATTTTCCCGGTGTGTGAAAACTGATCTAAACGCTTGTCTGTCCACCCGAACCTGAGTAGTTTGAAGAGAAAGGGGCAATCTGGGAAAAAGAAGGAAAAACACGAAATCGTATATTTTATACTCTTTATTTAAATCTTTATAAATTCCTGAATATTCATATCGCTAAGCAAGAAAGAAAATATGTCCGATGGTATATGACGTCATAGTGACATATGGGAAATCCGAGGTAAAAACGAGGCTCCCAAGCTGACACCTTTATCAAGATGGATGCAAGGCAATATTAAATTGCAAATAGAATACGCATCATTTGGGACGAGTGAAATACCATAGATACCAGAGTATCTCGCGCTCGATGGTATGCAGGAGAATAAGGTGGGAGGAGGAGGGCCACCTTGAACGACCTTCCTCGTTCCCGGATGCCCCTCACCAGTGCCAACACAGCCCTGTAACAGCAGCACGGCGAAAATACGACTACAAAATCCCCAGAATGTTCAAAAAAAAAGGGGCGA
>NW_023664325.1:178524-186024 GCF_015228065.2 Penaeus monodon
GGGGGGAAAAAAAAAATCCTGTTCGGGACGGGTACCGCACGAAGCGAAAGATGAAGAGGACACAAACATCACAGCGAAGGTGTTAAATGATGCGACCCCGGAAATGTGCGGGGAAAGGGTGGACAGCTGCAGATGAGAGGAGGCGAAGGGGGGTAAAGGCGGAAGATATGATGACCAATAAAAATTATGTTCCTTTATCTGTTTTTAATCTTGTTGCATTTTGCTTTAATAAACAAGTTGAATGTTTTCCCCGTTTTTAGTATCACCTCACCTTTCTTATAAAAATGAAGAGTGAAGAAGTCTCACTGTTGTGGGTCACCACCATGGAACAGAAAACCAAATAAATAATTCGAAAAATCTTCAAAAATGTGTTTCGGCTAAAAACTCAACTTTTTTAAACTTTATACCCCGTTAATGTTAGATCCTTTTTTGGGATTATGGGTTGTTTTGTAATTTTTGCCCCCCAAAAACCTTTACGCATCATGGCTAATGTGACGTTTTTGCTATTCAACTTTTTTATTTTGCATAAAATTTAAATGTTGGACAGATGAAAAAGAGCAGCTCTAGTTTTGATAAATGAGGATTTTTTTTATACCAATAGAGGAGTTTCTGGTAGGGTCCCCTTATAATACATCCCAAATGGAAGGTTGTTTTTTTTATGCCCGGGGAATTTGGTGGGTTCGAATGAACCGGTGTAATCAGAGGGGGGCACTGACGGCACTGCCCCCCGTGTAAAAATTCGTTTTCCGGTCGCAGGGTCACTGGGGGTTTTTAAAAAAAGGAAGATCTATTGTTTTATTTGCCCCCTCAAAAAAGTGTCATAAAAAAAGGGGAATATATCAATAAAATAAAGCTGAGACCGCCGAAAGACGGGGGGGGGATTTAATTTATTTATTTTGGATATTGTTGTTCCTTGTCGATTTGCCGGGGACGGTTAAAATTCTTTATGCTTTTGCTTGCGGGGGCGAGCCGAAGGATGTCACCTGTGCTCTATAAAAATTTTAAAAAAAGACATCATTTATGGGGAACCCTTAAAAATTTAGGGAAAGGGCCCTTCTGTTCGTTTTTATTGCCAAAGACCTCGCTAAGCCTGCAGTAAAACACTGTCTTCGCGATTTTGCTTTTTCTCAAAAAACGTCGTCCTCTGTTTTTATTAAGGATGAAGAACAGGGCACACAGTACTTCAGTAGTAAAAAGCGCTTTTTGTCCCCCGATTTAATATTTAGAAAAGATTTTTTAACGACAGGGACGCTGACCCCTTTAGGGGGGATTTTAAGATATCGGGATAAAATACCTAGACTTTCGAGAGGAGCGGATTATTTCCCTTTTTGGAAATATAGGCAAGGTAATTCCCTTTTTTTTTAAAATTTTTAAACCCGCGCCCTCGATTTGGGTTTGGGTGTTATTAGACTGAGAGAGGGGAAGACGGGCTAAAAACCTCTATGAAAAGAAAGTCTATCAGCAGGTGGGGCCCGGCGATGAGAGGGGGGGGAAGGGGGGTGCGCAGAAACGGTTAAAAATTAAAAACCGACCCGGGTTTAAAATCCCTTTTTGCTGGCAAATAATATTGAAAAAAAGGTCTCGATATAAAGGAAAAGGGAAAGAAACGTATAAACCCATTCATCTACGTTGCCGGGGGAAACGCATGTTTCCCCCATCCAAAAAAGGGTGCGCATGGGCGGTTGGAAAGAGGAACGCTTGAATTGACTATTACCCTTTAAAAGCCGGATAAAAAGGGTCAAATTTCTGTAATTTACTCCGAATTTAGGTGGCCGGCTAGCCAAAATTGTTACGTAGACCTCTCAAGAGTGGTGTTAGAAATTAAGGGAGCCCTGAGAAAGGAGGCTGGAACGACGTTGGGTAATGACAATCATGCAGAATTATGTAATTCTGCTATGCACTCTCTCATCAAGTCTGTGTCTGTGTACTTTAACAGGCAACAGGTAGAACAAAATCCGCTATATAATTTCTCATCCTATGTGCGTTTAGTAACGAGCAAAACTTTGCAGACAGTTATTTCGAAGGTGCTAGCACACGCGAGAAAAATGTAATGAACGAGGTAAAAGCTCATGGATTTCATTTTATGGCACCATTATTGATGGATGTAGCAACAATGGACATGTTTCCATGAGAATACGGCTCGAGTTTGCAACCGACAAGTTTGTTGTCAACACAACGCCCGGAACATCAACACTTAATCCAACGGCGAAAATCGATACCTGCAAGATTCATCTTACTACATTGAAGCCTAGAGATTCAGCCGGAGAGGCAATTGGTAGATCTTTGCAACACAACCCTCTCAGCTATGTGTTTAATAAGACGCTCTACAAGACTTATGTCATAGTGAGTCGTCAGACACAGCTTGCTATTGACATGCCATGGGGGTCTGCCTTTCCTAAAAAATTATATCTGTTTATGGTTGACAGGAGGGCTTACGCGGGGACTATAAAATGAACCCTCTGCATTTGGGCCTAATCATTTTAGTAAACCCCTTTGTCACTGTCAATAACACTCTGTGTACAATATAAGCACAAATTTCCCTGTGCAATGCTCAGACTTGTACTATAATTCGCTGAATGCATTAGGCTTAGAAAAGGGTCATTCACTCAACAGGGATGGATTTGTAAACGGTAAAATGATTGCTGTTATAGATTTGCAACCCGAAAACTTCAGGATGCAATAGCCATTGAAAATTCTGGAAATCTCAGGACTGGAGTTGAGTTAGCACAACCACATGATTCGAACATTGTTTTATTCCTGGTAGGAGATACACAAGGTATAATTTATATCGATAACGATCGCAGAGTGGTTACAGATATCAGAGCGTAATGAATTGTTACGAGGTAAATGATATCTGTTCGCAGTTTCTCAGGAGAGGATATGTTTTATGAGGATGTTTCTTAGCAGATCAATTACCTGCAAGAAAGAAAAAGGGGGTTTGTAATGAGTTAACATTCTTACATCTCGCCACAGACCGTCAATAATGGGGCATTACATCTTAATTGTGAATGGAAAATCATGCATTGCATACTTTGATCATTACAAAGCCTCGATAGTTTAACCTGCGGTGCGTATGTTATTTTCGTTATGTACAACATTAATTTGCATGGAATAGAAAACATTGGTCAAATATTATGCAGATATTTTTCAGTGAACGACTTTAGATATAGTGATAAGAAGGTTATATGGTTTTTATATAAAGATTTTAAAATGCCATGGTGTGAGAGATTATTTTGCAACCGTGCGTTAAGCAAGGCAGAGTGTAGGAAATTATATTGCCGGGGCGGTGGGTGAGGGTAAAGGGGGGGGGGGGTTGTTAGTTGTATCCTGGTACTTTCTCTGTGCTGTGGTTTGCTGATTGGTCGGTAACGGTGAAGGGGGGGGACGATCCTAGGTGTATAAGATATTGTGTTCTTCACAGAAGAACAAGCATGCACCGCAAATATGAGTTCCTTCACCGCTGAGGTTTTGTCTTATGGTAAGTAATTTCTGAGTTTTAGTCTCTGTGTTCGTACCTCTAGGATGAGTTATGTGATTTACTGGTTAATATTTCCGTGTTGTTTGGTATGATTTACAGAAATGTGGTGATATACAACTTTATTCAAAGATAATTTCTTATGCACAAAACCTTAAAAGTCTCGCTTTTCTATTTTTCAGTTTCCAACCTTGGTAAGTACTTTCCGAGTTTTACTTATAACCTCTGTATCTGTGCCTCATGCGATAATTAAAATATGTGCAGGTTATTGCTTACATTGATAAATAACATTTGGTAAGTTGAGGTTTAAGGATATGATTTTGTGCGATGTTGCAGAATTTAAGTAATTAATTTATTTTTTTTAGAAACTTTGAATTCCAAAGGTTAATGTTATTTTGTGAATCCGATTTCGATCAAACGAACGGGAATTATATTAGTCGAACTTGTTCGAATTGTTTGGCTTGTTTCGTAGTTTGTGATTAGTTTTTGGATCTGTTTGTAATAGGTTTTAATCAGAAATTTCCGCGAGGTGTGCTTTTCATTAACCGTTGAGCCCTTGCTAGAAGAAGGATATTTAAACCGAGCGAATTACATTTTACGTGATTTTCTGTTGCAACATTCCTGCTATTTGTTGACGAGGGCCTTTTCACCAAAAACAGCATTATAACTAGTCCTGTACTTTTTTGTGTTTTCAACCGAGGAATATCGTTCTTCCCTCGTCTTTTCCCTTTGCCTTTCTTATTCTTCCCATGAAATTAAATTGAATACCGAGGTTAAGCAAAAAGTAAAGGAAGCGGATGCCTTCTTTTCGTCAAGAAGTTTGAAAATGAAATTCCAAAAACATGAGCAAAATGTGCCCCCCCGGACAATTCAAGTAAAATTATGTTGATTTGGAACACACAATTTTTGTTGTTCTATTTTGATCTTTTTGAGATGCTATTATTTAAAATCGTTCTTTTCATATATTGAAACAGAAAAAAGTTACCGAAGGTACCGAATGCTTTTGCGAGAGAAATATTGTAACTTTTACGATCCCGATTTTGGGAAACCACGAAATAGGAAAAAAATATTTTTTTGGGCCTTGACGAGTTATAAAATAGTTTTTGGTTTTGCCCGAATAATAATATTATCTATTTTAAATCATTTGATGAAATGTCTAATAGTTATTTTTATTGCCAAATATACGAAAACGAAAATCGGATTAAAATACACAAATTACGATACACTGTTTGGCATTACTATCTGTAATGACCCCTTACTATAGGTAATAGCACCCAAACCCAAATTTACCACCATGGCAATGACGAAGGAAAAATTACCCAGTACAAATCATTTTGCAAATAATTAAATTTTGGGCATAATCTACCCTTTTTATATAGAGACAATTTTTTTATTATTAATACGATTAATGAATATTTTTAATTTGGTTTTTAGTGCAGAATTTAGTGTTTACAATACTTACTTTCTATCCAATAAAAATATTTTCTGCCTAAACTTTTATTTGGAATCGTTAAAAAATAACACATGTTCGTTTCTAGTCTTCGGAAGTAACACATAATGTTACATCATCCAGGGAAAAGTAGAACGGATATGTTCAAATCATGTATACGATACGTGACCGGAAGGGCTGGTGGTCTACTTGCCTTTTACCTATATACTTTGATAACAACCAATTTCTTTGAAACCCCATAAAGGGCCGTGTTAACCAATTTTTGGAAATTTGACAATTAGGCATGCAACCACACCCCAACAAACACACACTTACATACTTTTATGTATACCAAATCTGTTTATATTTTACTTATTATAATTTAATATAATAAAATTATATTTGTAATTTATATTTAATATTATATAAAAACACAATACTTCCAAAATTTCATTTAGGTATATTAGAATATACATACACCACATAACACACATCAACAACAACCACAACACACACCAAAACCATCCTATTATACAAATTTAATATATTATTATTTTTAATATTATATAGTGATAATTTATTTAACTATAATGTATATGAGTTTTTTTGTAATTTACATACCCCACACACACACACCACACACCCACACACAAAACAACAATCTCTCTTATTTCTTATTTTTAAAAAAAACAAACAAAAAAACAAAAATTTAATGATCAAATACATACATATAACATTATATGTAATTGCATATACAATTAACATAACACACACATCAACTCAGATGGCCATTTCAACCCAAATTTTCCCTTGGACACAAGGAAGCATTAACTAGGAAGTCTAAGGGAACCATCGCTATACGTTGTTTGGTATATAGTCCAATATAAATGGAATTGAATCAATTTATACTGTATTCACATATAAATTTGCAGGTTTTGACTTTCATCAACCAATATTCACAAAGACAATTCAACATAATAGAACAGCGCTTTCATCCATGCGTTATTTTGTTTTTGTTGTTTCATAGTTGTAATTGTTCAATAAATTATATTGCCCTTTTTTGAAGTTATTTGCTTAACAATATTAAACCTAATAATATGGCTAAGGATGAATCAACAGTTTCCCGGATAAAGAAGATGCCATTACAGGTGAAAAGGCAAAGTGGAATAGGCACATCGTCCGGGGTCGCTGGCTTTTAGGCGATCGCAAATTGTAGGGTGATAATACTATGAACTCAGTGCAGTTTTTCGTGCACATGATATTGGTTTGGTATAAAAGATATCCATTTAAAGAAATTATAGGTTATTCAAATTATTAACAGATTTGATATAATTATAAATATATTCGTATATTTAAAATGATTACATTTTGCTATAATTATTAGATCATCGTTAAAAACTAAAACCATGTTCCTGGATGTACAACAAATAATACATTGAATATTGGTTTTTAAAACTGAATAATCAAGTTTGGCTATTTGGACAGCATGTTATACATAAGGTGTAGTTTTTATATTAAGAAATCTATAGTATACTGATTGTAACTAGGATATGTTTAGGAAATAAGATAATTTTATATATATGATAATGAATATTAATGATAATTTTATATATTAAGATAATATGATAAATAAATAATAATAATCAAATTTGTAATAATGATAATGACGATTATGATATAATTAATATGATTCAAATTATAATACCAGGATAGATTAATCATTACAATGTTAATAATAAATATAATAATTTAATGGACAACATCAACATAAAGATAATAATTCTAATATTAATGAAATATAATGATAATTGAAACGAAGAAAATAATAATATTGATGATATATGAAATGAAATTATGATAATGACCTGATGTATAAAATTTGATAAGAATTTATAATAAATAATGCTAATGAAATTATTCAATGATAAACAATAATAATAATAATAATTAATAAATAAATAATAACAATGATATAGGAAAAATCACGATAATGATCAGTAATAGATTAAAATATACAATGAATTCAACAATGTATAATAACAAATGATTAAGAAAACGTTTACTAAAAGACATAATAATGATAATGAAATAATACAATTTACAATCAACTAGATAATATATTATTATGTGAAAATGTATATGAACTTCGATGTAAATAAAAATAAAATGAACAAAAGTTTAAATACCAATTTTTCTTAAAATGATTAACTCCCATTAGGGTTCTCCTGGTAGACAGGCCCTCGAGGCTCCCGGTCTGCATCAAAGGAGAGCAAGAACCACAGGCTACCGGGCCCAGTCCTCCAGTATAAAGTTTCAAGGGTATTCGGAGATTTTAACGTTAAAAAAACATTTCGATAAATTGAAATACACACCCTATCAAAATCAACACTAACTCATTTTTAGGTTTTGATTAGCTGAAACTATAATCTCGGGAAGGAGGTGCCATTGATCGGGCCCACAACCCCTTTATACCAGTTCTTAAGTGCCGAATGACACTCTCGATTCCAAATGGGCCACCCATACCGGGCCCTTATAAATTAGGTATTAAATATACTTTCTATATAAAACACACCAGAAAAAAGAGAACATATATGTT
>NW_023664325.1:191024-201024 GCF_015228065.2 Penaeus monodon
AGGGCGAGAAAAACCTAGTAATGACAAAAAATATAGGACAATATATAAAACCCATAAAAAAAACCATCTAAAACTCATAAAAAAAGAATAAAACCCCAAAAAAGCCTTGGCAGAAATGACGTGCCATGCCCAAAGACACCGCGAAATAAGTTTAGTCATATTGAAATGAAACTAAGACTCGATGATAAAACAAGAGACTTAAAATGCAATTAAATGTATTAAACGAAAACAGAAAAGGTAAAACATAACAAAGGGGCAGTAATTAAATTAATTAAAAGCAAGAAAAAGAAAACGGGCACCGGGCTAACTAAAGTAGTCCCGTCAGGGGAAACTGTGGTGCCTAAAAAAAAATCAGCGCGAGTGTACTGGAGTGTGTCGACCTCTCCTCTGGATCACAGACCACACTCCACAATATATATATATATATAATATCTATATATATATATATATATTATATATATATATATATATATATATATTTATATATTTTTAAAATACACACACACAACACATTAAAATATATATATCTATATATATATATATATATATATATATATATATATTATATATTTTATATTATTATAAGTAGACATAAAAAATGCCATAACCCTCGAGGTATTGGATAATAGACTGCCGATATATGTGAGCTTACATAGGCAAAAGTTTGTTTGTCTTTTTCTTCCATGACGTCATATAGGATATGATGTCCTGGGGCTTACTCACTAACCTCATAATCGAAAAATACATCGATTATCTCATTCATACAGTCATGGAATTATCCTTCATCATCAGGAGGAGTTTTGGATAATATGATGCTGCGGTCTTACATCCCCTTGTCGGCTGCCTTCATCAGGTTCACGTGTTTTTTTTCTATGACGTCATAACTACACCATGCAAGGGTACTTATGATTTATTTCTCTCTCTCTCTCTCTCTCTCTCCCCTCTCTCTCTCTCTCTCTCTCCTCTCTCCTCTCTCTCTCTTCTCTCTCTCTCTTACTCTCTTTATTCACTCCCCCTCTCTTACTCTCTCTCTCTCTCTCTCTCTCTCTCTCATTCTCTCTCTCTCTCTCTCTCTCTCTCTCTTTCTCACTCACTCTCTTAATTTTTGGGGGGAGGATTGTCTATCTATCTATTTATTTACCTATCTGTCTATCTAGTTACCTTTTTTACATGTCCCATTTCCTTACCTCTATGTCTGTCTGTCCCATGTATGTATGTATGTATCTATCTATCTGTCTATCTACCTACCTATCCATCCATTTATCAATCCCCTTTCCCACGGTTAACATAGAAATCCGGCATTCATCGCCATCGTCCCTTTCCCAATGATTCCCTGCCTGTTAGCAGCATCTAATTTTGTCATCCCGATTTAGATCTGTCTCTCCCGCTTGATTCGTCACTCCCCGGCACTGGTGGCCCTCGCTTTCGATAATCTTGTAGTTTTTTACGTTTTCCCCCTCTATTTTCTTTCTTTTTTCCGTGCTTTTTTATTTAAATTAATTAAACTATTTTTTTTTTGTCTGTAGGTTGGTAATTTTAGGAGAAGAAAAGCGCAATACGGCTAAGTGTGGAATAAAGATGATTGACACTGAATGAACACATACAGCACACGTTTGGGCAGTAGAAATATAATCCAAAAATTGTATCTTTTCTAATTACCTTTTTATTTTTCTCTTTCTCACCTTCTATGTAGATTTGGGAAAATGACATGAGGAAAATAAATAAACAGTATAGACTAGGGTTTCCAACCTTTGGGACATGTACCTCCAGTAGTACATTGGCACTTTTCAGGGGTACATTTGGGTCTGTGACATTTAACCACTACTGTGCAATACATGATATAGCAATCTGCATTCAACTGCACAAATTTTTTTCTTCTTCCTTTTTTACATTTTTCCTCATATTAGTAAGCAAACTTTTGCTTCAGTTATATAAAAAATATATATACATACTTACACACATACACACACCCAAAACACACACACACACACACACACACACCACACACCCCAAAACACCCACACAAACACACACACACACACACCACACAAAAACAAAAACACACACACAAACACACACACACACACACACAAACACACACACCACACACACACACACACCCCACACCACACACCCCACACACACACTCACTCACACAGAAAATATATTTTATATATATTTTATATATCATATATATAATATATATATATATTATATATAAGTAGTTTTTAAATACGACAGAATCGAAACATTCACATACTGATGAATGTGAAAGTAGGTCAGTGACCGTGACGTAATCAGTGACCTTGACGAAACCACAAACCGAAACCGCAAACCCAAAGTCCACAACAAAATAATCAATACCCGGAAATCATTAACCTACTTTCACATGTGCATTTATGTTCATACATAATGCATCATAAGATAAATAATGAAACAAATGATGTACTACAGACGAGTATCCCTCCAATGCAGGTGACAGGTGACATAGATTAATGATACCCAGCGTAACCACACAACCTTATCGAAGTGAAAACAGGTTAATGACCACGAGGCAACCACTAGACCATAGCTAGCGATGGCTAACGCGCACACCTTGCGGTTGAAAATGGTGCATGTAACAGAAAGATGACCACTGTAAGTGATTAACTAATCAAAATCCATAACCGAAATCATTACTCATAACCAGTGATGTACGAAGGATCTCCTCCAATGCAGGTTGACATAGATCAATGATCACCGCGTAATCACAAAAACCTTGTCGAGAGTGAAAGCAGGTAATGATCACGAGGTAAACCCCCAGACCGTAGCTAAAGATGACTAGCATTCACCACCCTTTCAGTCCAAATAGTACATCATAATAGAAAGATTGCCAATATCCGTACCGAAATCATTACCAGTAGGCAGATGCTACAGATGACTCCCCGTGGCTCCCCCCAACCACACCGCAATTTCACCATGTTTAAACTTGTACCGAGATCGAGAATTGATTCGTTACAGACAGGGATCCGTCTCTCCTATGACTGAACTATCAAAATCAATAATAAATAGGGCACACAGGTCTGCTAATGACCGATAATTTCTGCTCCTCTCTCACTGTACCAGAGATAAGAATACAATTAAGTGTAAAGGGATTATAAAAAATCGTTATACAATATATGCTTTTATTTTGATTGTATAAACACTATACATGCGCTCGCATGCACACGCACACACACACACACACACACACACACACACACACACACCACACATTTTTTTTTCCCACCCGCTATGATGCAGATGACAAGGAAAATTCTAACCCATGCCTGCATTACTATCACTGCATGCTGTCGAATCCTCATCGTCTTTTGTTAAGTCAATGAGAGAATCAAGTCAGCATATAACGGAGGCGGTGCAGACAAGGGGAAAAATCTCCATTGTCTGATTACTACCGCATGCCAACAAACTCCTCTCACCATGCGATACCCTTTTCCAAAATCGAAACCGTGCAAATGATAGAATTATTGGATAGATCATCTTCACCGGTGGCCGCTCTTGGATGTTTGATAGGGCATGTGTCAGGACCATCTATGTAGCGATAAGTTTAGAGATGTCTGGAAGATAATTTTTTTGTCTCGGTCGTATCCTCCTCTTAAATGACAGTCTGTCACCAGTGGATTATGGAACTTAGCCCGTTTCTTATCGCGGTGATATTCCAGGTGGCGATATTTTTTATTTGCAGTGCAGGTGGGGTTTTTCCATTGAATATTTTTCTTTTCTTCCTGGCGTATTTTCACTTACTGTTCACTCACCAAACGACTAAACAGGCTTTAAATACCATTGACGGCAATATTTCCCCTGGCTGGCAACTAATTTATTTGTTGGGCGGGCGGAACACAAATAACAGGCTTAATTTCTGTTAAGTAAAATGCGATTACCACTATTTCATATGTTTGCACCTTTCATGCTTTAAAACTAAAGGTTAATTACCCAATAGATTGAAAGTCGCTAGTTTTATTCTATCTAGAGAGCATTTAATAGGGTTTCCAAGGTATCTACACTGGTCAAAGACGGGTTTTTCCCCCCCGTATTTACGCCTGAACACCTAAACAAACCCCCTCTTCTTGCTCAGAGGTAATGATTGAAATAAACGCAAAGATTATAATCAGTATCTTTAATTTTTTTTTTACGCCGCCGCATGCGGTTTTACTTCCCCGCGCGCGCACCGCGTCAGTGATGAGTGCGGCGCGTGCGGGAATATAGAGCCCTCGTCTAAGCTGCGGTCAACATTACAGGGAGAAATATTAAACTGACGACGAAGAAGACGGTGATAATGTAGGCAGTTTACATGCTGAATGATTATAAAGTAACCGCCAAATAAAAGTTTTGTTTAAAAAGGCTGAGAATCGGTTTCTGATGACAGCTAAAAGTGCACCACATTGTGAGGAGTGCCATTGGCGGTCGCACATTTAGTGGGAAAATTTACAGCCATTCTCAGACGTATGGGACTTGTCTTCCTGGAAATGTATCGGAGGATTGGGTATATTTGTTTATTTCTTCTTTAATAACAAGGTTAGATGGTACTTTTATGCAAAAAATACATATATTGGGTACCATTGGTAAGCATTATTTGTCATTTAAAAATAAAAATTACACTTTTTTCATAAGGAAATTTGGTAAAATACTAGCATGTGATGGCTCGGATGCGCTTGTTAGTATTTATAAGCCTCTATCAGAATCTGAATGCTCCCTTTCCCACAGAGGTGACATGCCCGGAAGACAGCAAATCGGCCCGTTACCGTCGTATTTCTGTCTTTCGAATGGGAAAAAATAAATAATTGCAAGGAAAGCGAGAAGCAAAACTTGAATGAATGATGGAATTGGGAAAATTTTGACAAATTATCGTGGCAAATGTTTGTACTATGATGATTGTATATTGTCATACGAGTAATTATTATTTATACTACTAATGAAAGACATATTACTGTTTTATCAAATTTTATGTTTTCTTCGCAAGGAACCTCCAAGCTTGATATGGCTATAAGCATCACCAATTCTAAGTCAATCAATGTCAATACATATTTAGTGTTGTGTGAAGTTATGTTATAGCTCCCAAATTTTGAAATTTTAATCACCATTTTTTTACACTTCGCGGTAGATACAGCATCGCGCTTAGTCGAGGGGAGAGGAGAGGAGGAGCAGATTTAGGAGAAGGTGAGGCCTCGCCAACAAAATATGGCATGTTTGATAGGAGTACAGACCGTGAGCTAGCGAACGATGGGTGTGAAGACGTGTGCTACGAAAATCAACAACCGAGGCGAGCATTTTTAAACTTTCTAGCTATCTAGACATGGGGTTCCTTGGTCAAATGATTGAAGGGGTGCGATTTCCATTGTAGATATTCATTAACTATGGGAGTTCTTCACGAAAGGAGACGAAAAAGTACTTCCCCTGGTGTCGCTCTATTGTTCGCCTCTTTCCCCACTTCACCGTCCATTAATGGTTTTTACTATGTCGGTGAAGTCATTATCTCGTGACAAGCAGAGGTATTCCCTGATACTTGTCTGTGGTCGTCCGTTATCTGGATATTGCCTGGAGCATTGTCGAGTTTAGGAAGGCATCTTTAGATAAATAAGACTTTTGTTAAGATGATAGCAATTGCTATAAAAACTTTTTTTAAAACTTACCATATATTTTCCCCGTCTGAAAACTGCTCAGTTCATATACATATACTTCATAATCACCCTTGTATTTGAAAAAGGGCATTTTGCTTTCTCTAAGTTATGAAAAAGCTTTTCCCTCCCTATTATGAGGTAATGCGAAATTTTTTCTCCTAAACGAATGCTTTTTTTTCTTGTCATTTAAAAATATTGCTTCGGGTTTCGGCTTTTTCCCCTTTAGACTTTGATTTTCAACCCTTTTCTCTATAAATTACCTCCTCGAAATGTATGTTTCTCGTCATATACACTTTTCTGCCATGTAAAAAAAGAATATCCAATGTAGACACACAACAAGAAAGCACCTTTATTTTTTTTTTTTTTTTGCAAAAACGTTTTGATTAAGAAATATAAAATATAGTTGTTGAAAAAACTCGGTTTTAATAAAAGGAAAAAAAAAAACGCAACAGTTGGAAAAACACATGCTGCCTCTAAAATCTATCGCATCGCGGGTGCCATGTATTTTTTACTCCCTCTGGTAAAAGTTACCCATGGTCAAAAATCTCTGCTTTAGGCTAATTTGTGTGTGTCTTTGTCCATATGCGAACAATTTTAAAGCATTATATCATGTGGGGGCAAACAAGTTATATTATTTTACCTCAATTTTTTTTTATATTTCTAAAAGTTTCTTGGTTTTGATAAAGAGTCATTGCTAATGGGAAAATGTGTTAACAATTAATCAAAGCCTTCTTTTTTGATTCTTCAAGATAGAAATAGTTTACATGGGTCTTTAACAGTTTTTATCACTGAAGCAACTAGTGGCATAGTGAAAATTATAGGTGAAGGATGTTTTTCTTCATTTGGCATGCTTGTATATCAAGTTTTTTCAGAAAATGTGGAAGAGGTCAAGTAGCAAAATTTTATTCAGTGTCGACTTAAAGATATTTTCTCTCTTTGTAAAAGATTTAAGAAAAAAATATGTATGTATTACTTAAAAAGTGGTGCCTGAATGCGCAAACAATATTTGTTACCGTTGCATCATTCTTTTTTTCCTATTTACGTGGGAGCCAGGTACTATAGACAAATTTTGAGGGGGGGGAGTAAATTGCTGAAGAGCTAGTCCAATTTCTGTGCTGATATCATCATAAAACGGAGGATGTATTGTTATGCGATCTCTTATGGAAGGATACGCCGTCTGTATTGGTTATAACATATGGGTCTTAAGGGGAAAAATAGATATATTCCTAAGTTGCATAGTAGATTGTAAAACTCGAGAAATGCGGCAGGAACTTTTAGGAAATATACCGCTTGTCCCTTGAGGGTTTAAATTTGCAAAACATAACTGAGTCACACGTGGGACAGGTGGTGACGCTAGTTGGTAGATAATTAGGGGGTTTAGGCGTAAATATGAGGGGGAAACCCGTCTTTGGACCTGGTGTAGATACCTTGAAACACTATTCAGGCTCTCTAAACGTGTGTTTGTGTAAGCTTTAGAGTCATAATAAATGCATATGGGGGAGGAGGGGGAGTGATGATGGAGTGGGGTCGTCAGCGACAAATGACAGTGGGCTATCATATTTATCGTGTCCGCTCATTAGCTATAGGTTGTGATCACTCACCTGTAACACTTCAGTGCAGAGAGCTGTATTATCTCCTTAAGCAGGACTTATGCTGGGGATTTGTTTGTTTGCTTCTTTTCTTACTATTATTGGTTTGTAATGGGGGATGGAGGAATGTGGGATAGGGGCGGTAGGAAGGGAAGGAAGGATCACCTGTTTTCGGGGTCAAAACCTTGAATTTGGTCAATACCTGGCCTGACTTCTATCCGTCTTTTTCCCTGCGCGGTTATTTGTTATTGGTTATGAGGGTGATCATTCGTCTGTAACACAGCCATTTGTCAAGTCAGTTACAATTCAAACAATAGTTTTTACATATGGGCAAGTAGTGACGCTAGTTGGTAGATAAATTTGGGGTTCAGGCGTAAATACGAAGGGGGAAAACCCCTCTTTGACCCGGGTAGATACCTTGAAAACCCTATTAATGCTCTCTAAATAGAATAAAACCAAAATCATTCCAATCTATTAGGTAAATAACCTTTTTGTTTTATAAATATGAAAAGTGCAAAGGTATGAAACATTGGTTATCGCATTACATTTACACAGAAAATTTTAAGCCTGTTATTTGTGTTCTCGCCTCTTTTGGGGGTATGTTTGTGTAAGCTTGAGAGTATAAATAAAGTACAACAAGAATTTCCATGATCCTTTTCAAAAAACTATATTTTTTATTATGAAGATGTCTTTGGGATGTAAGAACGGCTAGTAAAAACACGTTAAAATATGAGAGGAGTCGCAGGGTTATCAGTCGTTCTCCCAAATTAAGTCATTTCTTTTGAATTATTCTTATTAGGTCTGCAAATTTGTTATATTATGCATTTGTAAAAAAATTAAAGATACTGATTATAATCTTTGCGATTATTTCATCATTACCTCTGAGCAAAAAGAGGTGGTTGTTTAGGGGTTCAGGCGTAATACGAGGGGGGAAACCCGTCTTTGACCAGGGGTAGATACCTTGGAAAACCCCATTAATGCTCTCTAAATAGAATAAAACTGGGGACTTTTCAATCTATTAGGTAATTAACCTTTTAGTTTTATAAACATGAAAGGTGAAACATATAAATAGTGGTTTAAACGCATTTTCATTTACACGAAAAATTTAAGCCCGTTATTTGTGTTCCGCCCGCCCAACAAAATCAATAGTTGCCAGCATGGAATATTGCCGTCAATGGTATTTAAAGCCCTGTTTAGTCGTTTGGTGAGTGAACCGTAAGTGACAATACGCCAGAGAAAAGAAGATATTCATTTGGGGAAACCCACCTGCACTGCAATAATAAATGATCGCCACCCGGAAAATATCACCGCGATGAAGAAACGGGTTAAATTCCATAATCCCTGGTGACAGACTGTCATTTAAGAGGAGATACGCCGAGACCAAAGAATTATCTTCCAGACAGCTCTAACTTATCGCTACATAGATGGTCCTGACACATGCCCTATCAAACATCCAAGAGCGGCCACCGGGGAGATGATCATCCAATATTCTCATCATTTGCACGGTTTCGATTTGGCAACGGGTCATCGCATGGTGAGAGGAGTTTGTTGGCATGCGGTAGGGATCAGACAATGGAGAGTTTTCCCTTGTCTGCACCGCCTCCGTTTTATTGACTTGATTCCTCTCATTGACTTAACAGAAGACGATGAGGATTTGACAGCATGCAGTGATAGTAATGCAGGCACGGGTTTAGAATTTTTCCTTGTCATCTGCATCATATGCCAGGTGGGAAAAATGGGGGTGTGTGTGTGTGTGTGTCTGTGTGCGTGTGCGTGCGAGCGCATTGTATAGTGTTTATACAATCAAAAATAGTTTTTATAATCCTTTACACTTAACCCTTTCTCTTATCTCTGGTACAGTGAAGAGGAGCAGAAAATTTTCGGTCATTAGCAGACCTGTGTGCCTATTTATTATTGATTTTGATAGTTTCAGTCATTAGGGAGACGGATTCCCTCATCTGTAACAGAATCAAATTTTCGATCTCGGTACAAGTTTAAACATGGTGAATATTGCGGTGTGGGTGGGGGGAGCCACGGTGATCATCTGTAGCATCTGCCTACGGGTAATGATTTCGGTTACGGATATTGGTAATCTTTCTGTTATGATTTACTTTTTGGACTGTAAGGTGTGAATGCTAGTCATCATTTGCTACGGTCCCGGTGTTTTCCTCGTGATCATTAACCTGCTTTCACTCTCGACAAGGTTTTGTGATTACGCGGTGATCATTTATCTATGTCAACCTGCATTTGGGGGAGATCCTCGTCTGTACATCACTGGTTATGAGTAATGTTTCGGTTCGGATATTGATTATTAATCACTTACAGTGGTCATCTTTCTGTTATCATGCCCCCATTTTCAACCGCAAGGTGTGCGTTAGCCATCGCTAGCTATGGTCTAGTGGTTGCCTCGTGGTCATTAAACCCGCTTTCAAATCTCGTAAGGTTGTGTGGTTACGCTGTGATCATTAATCTATGTCACCTTCACCTGCATTTGGAGGGGATACTCGTCAGTAGTACATCATTTTTTTCATTATTTCTCTTATGATGCGTCATGTACGAACATAAAATGCACATGTGAAGTAGGTTAATGATTTCCGGGTATTGATTATGTTGTTGTGGACATTGGTTGCGGTTTGCGGTTTGTGGTTTCGTCAAGGTCACTGATTACGTCACGGTCACTGACCTACTTTCACATTCATGCACGTATGTGAATGTGTTCAATTCTGTTGTATTTACAACTACTAATATATATAT
>NW_023664325.1:206024-216024 GCF_015228065.2 Penaeus monodon
ACAAATGTTTTTCTTCTTCCTTTTTACATTTTCCTCATATTAGTAAGCAAACTTTTGCTTCAGTTATATCAAAAATATATATACATACTTACACACATACACACACACACACACACACACACACACCCCCACACACCCCACCACACACACAAACACCCACACAAACACACACACACACACACACACACACACACACAAACACACACACACACACACACACAAAACACAACACAACCCCCCACCACACACCCCACACACCCCCACACACACACACACACACACACACACTCACTCACACAGATATATATATAATATATATTTTTATATATATATATAATATATATATATATATATATATAAAGTAGTTGTAAATACGACAGAATCGAACACATTCACATACGTGATGAATGTGAAAGTAGGTCAGTGACCGTGACGTAATCAGTGACCTTGACGAAACCACAAACCAAACCGCAACCAATGTCCACAACAACATAATCAATACCCGGAAATCATTAACCTACTTTCACATGTGCTTTTTTATGTTCATACATAATGCATCATAAGATAAATAATGAAACAAATGATGTACTACAGACGAGTATCCCTCCAATGCAGGTGACAGGTGACATAGATTAATGATCACAGCGTAACCACACAACCTTATCGAAGATGAAAGCAGGTTAATGACCACGAGGCAACCACTAGACCAAGCTAGCGATGGCTAACGCGCAAAACCTTGCGGTTGAAAATGGTGCATGATACAGAAAGATGACCACTGTAAGTGATTAACTAATAAATATCCATACCGAAATCATTACTCATAACCAGTGATGTACGACAGGATCTCCTCCAATCCCGGTTGACATAGATCAATGATCACCGCGTAATCACAAAACCTTGTCGAGAGTGAAAGCAGGTAATGATCACGAGGTTACCACCAGCCCGTAGCTAATGATGACTAGCATTCACCCCTTTACAGTCCAAAATAGTACATCATAATAGAAAATTGCCAATATCCGTACCGAAATCATTACCAGTAGGCAGATGCTACAGATGATCCCCGTGGCTCCCCCCAACCACACCGCAATCTTCACCATGTTTAAACTTGTACCGAGATCGAGAATTGATTCGTTACAGACAAGGGATCCGTCTCCCCTAATGACTGAAACTATCAAAATCAATAATAAATAGGTCACACGGGTTTCTGCTAATGCCCGATAATTTCTGCTCCTCTCTCACTGTACCAGAGATAGAATACAATTAAGTGTAAAGGGATTAAAAAAACTCGTTATACAAATATATGCTTTTATTTTTGATTGTATAAACACTATAAAATGCGCTCGCATGCACACACACACACAAAACACACACACACACACACACACACACCCCACACTTTTTTTTTTCCCCACCCTGCATGATGCAGATGACAAGGAAAAATTCAAACCCCCATGCCTGCATTACTATCACTGCATGCTGTCGAATCCTCATCGTCTTTTGTTAAGTCAATGAGAGGAATCAAGTCAGCATATAACGGAGGCCGGTGCAGACAAGGGAAAACTCTCCATTGTCTGATTAACAAACCGCATGCCAACAAACTCCTCTCACCATGCGATACCCGTTTCCCAAAGATCGAAACCGTGCAAATGATAGAATTATTGGATAGATCATCTTCACCGGTGGCCGCTTTTGGATGTTTGATAGGGCATGTGTCGGGAAACCATCTATGTAGCGATAAGTTAGAGCTGTCTGGAAGATAATTCTTTTGTCTCGGTCGTATCCTCCTCTTAAATGACAGTCGTCACCAGTGGATTATGGAACTTAGCCCGTTTCTTATCGCGGTGATATTCCAGGTGGCGATATTTATTATTTGCAGTGCAGGTGGGTTTCTCCATTGAATATCTTCTTTTCTTCCTGGCGTTTTGTCACTTACTGTTCACACCAAAACGACTAAAACAGGGCTTTAAATACCATTGACGGCAATTTTTTCCATGCTGGCAACTATGATATTGTTGGGCGGGCGGAACACAAATAACAGGCTTAAATTTCTGTGTAAATGTAAAATGCGATTACCACTATTTCATATGTTTGCACCTTTCATGCTTATAAAACTAAAAGGTTAATTACCTAATAGATTGAAAAGTCGCTAGTTTTATTCTATCTAGAGAGCATTAATAGGGTTTCCAAGGTATCTACACTGGTCAAAGACGGGTTTCCCCCTGTATTTACGCCTGAACACCTAAACAACCACTCTTCTTGCTCAGAGGTAATGATGAAAATAATCGCAAAGATTATAATCAGTATCTTTAATTTTTTTTTTACCGCCGCCGCATGCGGTTTTACTTCCCCGCGCGCGCATCCGCGTCAGTGATGAGTGCGGCGCGTGCGGGAATATAGAGCCCCTCGTCTAAGCTGCGGTCAACATTACAGGGAGAAATATTATCTGACGACGAAGAAGACGGGATAATGTAGGCATTTTACATGCTGAATGATTATAATGTAACCCCCAAAGTAAAAGTTTTTTTAACAAGGCTGAGAATCGGTTACTGATGACAGCTAAAAGTGCACCACTTGTGAGGAGTGCCATTGGCGGTCCACATTTAGTGGGAAAATTTACACCCATTCTCAGACGTAGGGTACTTGTTTTCCGGAAAATGTATCGGAGGATTGGGTATATTTGTTTATTTCTTCTTTAATAACAAGGTTAGATGGTACTTTTATGCAAAAAATACATATTTTGGGATACCATTGGTAAGCATTATTTGTCTTTTTTAAGAATAAAATTACACTTTTACAAAAGGAAATTGGTAAAATACTAGCATGTGATGGCTCGGATGCGCTTGTTAGTATTTATAAGCCTCTATCAGAATCTGAATGCTCCTTCCGACAGAGGTGACATGCCCGGAAGACAGCAAATCGGCCCTGTTACCGTCGTATTTCTGTCTTGCGAATGGGAAAAATAAAAAATTTTGCAAGGAAAGCGAGAACAAAACTTGAATGAATGATGGAATTGTAAATTCTGACAAATTATCTTTGGCAAATGTTTGTACTATGATGATTGTATATTGTCATACGAAGTAATTATTTTTTTATACTACTAATGAAAGACAAAATTACTGTTTTATCAAATTTTATGTTTTCCGCAAGGGAAACCCTCCAAGCTTGATATGGCTATAAGCATCACCAATTCTAAGTCAATCAATGTCAATACATATTTAGTGTTGTGTGAAGTTATGTTATATCTCCAATTATGATTATAATCACCATTTTTTTACATTCGCGGTAGATACAGCATCGCGCTTAGTCGAGGGGAGAGGAGAGGAGGAGCAGATTTAGGAGAAGGTGAGGCCTCGCCAACAAGATATGGCATGTTTGATAGGAGTACAGACCGTGAGCTAGCGGAACGATGGTGGAAAAACGTGTGCTACGAAGATCAACAACCGAGGCGAGCATTTCTAAACTTTCTAGCTACCCTAGACATGGGGGTTTTACCTTGGTCAATGATTGAAGGGGTGCGTTTTCCCATTGTAGATATTCATTAACTAGGGCAGTTCTTCACGAAAGGAGACGAGAAAAGAAATTTCCCATGGTGTCGCTCTATTGTTCGCCTCTTCCTCACTTCACCGTCCATTAATGGTTTTACTATGTCGGTGAAGTCATTATCTCGTGACAAGCTGAGGTATTCCCTGAACTTGTCTGTGGTCGTCCGTATCTGGATATTGCCTGGAGCATTGTCGAGTTTAGGAGGCATCTTTAGATAAATAAGACTTTTGTTAAGATGATAGCAATCCCTAAATAACATTTTTAACACTTACCATATATTTCCCAAGTCTGAAAACTGCTCAGTTCATATACATATACTTAAATAAATCACCCTTGTATTTGAAAAAGGGCATTTTGCTTTCTCTAAGTTATGAAAAGAAGCTTTTCCCTCCCTTATTAATGAGGTAATGCGAATATTTTTTCTCCTAAACGAATGCTTTTTACTTGTCATTTAGAAAATATTGTTTGGGTTGCGGCTTTTTCCCCTTTGGGAAACTTTGATTTTCAACCCTTTCTCTATAACTTACCTCCTCGAACTGTATGTTTCTCGCCATATACACTTTACGGCCATGTAAAACAAGAATATCCTAATGTAGACACACAACAAGAAAGCACCTTTATTTTTTTTTTTTTTTTGCAAAGAACGTTTTGATTAAGAAATTAATATATAGTTGTTGATAACTGGGTTTTAAGAAAAAAAAAAAAAAAGCATCAGTTGGAAAATCACATGCTGCCTCTAAGATCTATCCCCATCGCGGGTTGCCATGTATATTTTTACTCCCTCTGGTAAAGTACCCTTTGGTCAAAAATCTCTGCTTAGGCTAATTTGTGTGTGTCTTTGTCCAATATGCGAACAATTATAAAGCATTATATCATGTGGGGGCAAACAAGTTATATTATTTTACCTCAATTTTTTCATATTTCATAAAATTTTCTTGGTTTTGATAAAGAGTAAATTGCTAAATGGGGAAAATGTGTTAACAATTAATCAAACCCTTTTTTTTTTTGATTCTTCAAGATAGAAATAGTTTTACATGGGTCTTTAACAGTTTTCATCACTGAAGCAACTAGGGGCGATAGTGAAAATTATAGGTAAAGGGATGTTTTCTTCTTTTGGCATGCTTGTATATCAAGTTTTTTCAGAAAATGTGGAGAGGTCAAGAAAAGAAAATTTTATTCAGTGCCCGACTTAAAGATATTTTCTCTCTTTGTAAAAGTTTTAAGAAAAATATATGTATGTATTTCTTAAAAAGTGGTGCCTGAATGCGCAAACAATATTTGTTACCGTTGCATCATTCTTTTTTTCCTATTTACGTGTAGCCAGGTACTATAGACAATTTCGAGGAGGGGGAAATAAATTGCTGAAGAGCTAGTCCAATTTCTGTGCTGATATCATCATAAAACGGAGGATGTATTGTTATGCGATCTCTTATGGAAGGATACGCTCGTCTGTATTGGTTATAACATATGGGGCTTAAGGGAAAACTAGATATATTCCTAAGTTGCATAGTAGATTGTAAAATCGAGAAATGCGGCAGGAACATTTTAGGAAATATACCGCTTGTCCCCTTTAGGTTAATTAGCAAAACATAACTGAGTCAACACGTGGGACAGGTGGTGACGCTAGTTGGTAGATAATTAGGGTTCAGGCGTAAATTATGAGGGGAAAAACCCGTCTTTGGACCTGGTGTAGATACCTTGAAACACTATTTAGGCCCCTCTAAAAGTGTGTTTGTGTAGCTGAGAGTCATAATAAATGCATATGGGGGAGGAGGGGGAGTGATGATGAGGTGGGGTCGTCAGCGACAACTGACAGTGGGCTATATATTTATCCCTGTCCACGTCATTAGTATAGGTTTTGATCACTCACCTGTAACACTTCAGGGGCAGAGACTGTATTATCTCCTTAAGCAGGACTTATGACTGGTGATTTGTTTGTTTGCTTCTTTTCTTACTATTATTGGTTTGTAATGGGGTATGGAGGAATGTGGGATAGGGGCGGTAGGAAGGGAAGGAAGGATCACCTGTTTTCGGGTCAAAACCTTGAATTTGGTCAATAAACCCGGCCTGACTTCTATCCGTTCTTTCCTTGCGCGGTTATTTGTTATTGGTTATGAGGGGTGATCATTCGTCTGTAACACAGCCCTTTGTCAAGTCAGTTACAAGTTCAAACAATAGTTATACATATGGGCAAGTAGTGACGCTAGTTGGTAGATAATTAGGTGTTCAGGGGTAAATACGAAGGGGAAACCCGTCTTTGACCTGGGTAGATACCTTGAAAACCCTATTAATGCTCTCTAAATAGAATAAAACCAAAATCATTCCAATCTATTAGGTAAATAACCTTTTAGTTTTATAAGTAAAAGAACGTGCAAAGGGTATGAAATATTGGTTATCGCATTACATTTACACAGAAAATTTTAAGCCTTGTTATTTGTGTTCTCGCCTCTTTTGGGGGTATGTTTGTGTAAGCTTGAGAGTATAAATAAAGTACAACAAGAATTTCCATGATCCTTTTTCAATAAACTATATTTTTATTAGAAGATGTCTTTGGGATGTAAGAACGGCTAGTATAACACGTTAAAATATGAGAGGAGGTCGCAGGCTTATCAGTCGTTCTCCCAAATTAAGTCATTTCTTTTGAATTATTCTTTAGGTCTGCAACTTTGTTTATTATGCATTTGTAAAAAAATTAAAGATACTGATTTTAATCTTTGCGATTATTTCATCATTACCTCTGAGCAAGAAGAGGTGGTTGTTTAGGTGTTCAGGCGTAATACGAGGGGGAAACCCCTCTTTGACCAGGTGTAGATACCTTGGAAACCCCATTTAAAGCTCTCTAAATAAATAAAACTGAGGGCTTTCAATCTATTAGGTAATTAACCTTTTAGTTTTATAAGCATGAAAGGTGCAAACATATAAATTTGTGGTTTAAACGCATTTTCATTTACACGAAAAATTTAAGCCTGTTATTTGTGTTCCGCCCCCCAACAAAATCAATAGTTGCCAGCATGGAAAAATTGCCGTCAATGGTTTTAAAGCCCCTGTTTAGTCGTTTGGTGAGTGAACCGTAAGTGACAATACGCCCGAAGAAAAGAAGATATTCATTGGAGAAACCCACCTGCACTGCAATAATAAATGATCGCCACTGGAGATATCACCGCAAAGAAGAAACGGGTTAAATTCCATAATCCACTGGTGACAGACCCGCATTTAAGAGGAGATACGACCGAGACAAAGAATTATCTTCCAGACAGCTCTAATTATCGCTACATAGATGGTCCTGACACATGCCCTATCAAACATCCAAGAGCGGCCACCGGTGAAAAATGATCATCCAATATTTTTCATCATTTGCACGGTTTCGATTTGGCAACGGGTCATCGCATGGTGAGAGGGGTTTGTTGGCATGCGGTTAGGGAAACAGACAATGGAGAGTTTTCCCTTGTCTGCACCGCCTCCGTTATATGCTGACTTGATTCCTCTCATTGACTTAACAGAAGACGATGAGGATTCGACAGCATGCAGTGATAGTAATGCAAGGAACGGGTTAGAATTTTTCCTTGTCATCTGCATCATATGCAGGTGGGAAAAAAATGGGGTGTGTGTGTGTGTGTGTGTCTGTGTGCGTGTGCGTGCGAGCGCATTGTATAGTGTTTATACAATCAAAAATAGTTTTTATAATCCTTTACACTTAACTTACTCTTATCTCTGGTACAGTGAAGAGGAGCAGAAATTTTCGGTCATTAGCAGACCTGTGTGACCTATTTTATTGATTTTGATAGTTTCAGTCATTAGGAGAGACGGATTCCCTCATCTGTAACAGAATCAATTCTCGATCTCGGTACAAGTTTAAACATGGTAATATTGCGGTGTGGGTGGGGGGAGCCACGGGTGAGTCATCTGTAGCATCTGCCTAACGGGTAATGATTTCGGTTACGGATATGGTAATCTTTCTGTTATGATTTTACTTTTTGGACTGTAAGGTGTGAATGCTAGTCATCATTAGCTACGGTCCCGGTGGTTACCTCGTGATCATTAACCTGCTTTCACTCTCGACAAGGTTTTTGTATTTCGCGGTGATCATTGATCTATGTCAACCTGCATTTGGGGGAGATCCCGTCTTACATCACTGGTTATGAGTAATGATTTCGGTTCGGATATTGATTTATTAATCATACAGTGGCATCTTTCTGTTATCCCTGCACCATTTTTAACCGCAGGTGTGCCCTTAGCCATCCGCTAGCTATGGTCTAGCGGTTGCCTCGTGGTCATTAACCTGCTTTCACTCTAGATAAGGTTGTGTTTGGGTTTCGCTGTGATCATTAATCTATGTCACCTGTCACCTGCATTGGAGGGGATACTCGTCTGTAGTACATCATTGTTTCATTATTTCTCTTATGATGCGTCATGTACTAACATAAAATGCACATGTGAAAGTAGGTTAATGATTTCCGGGTATTGATTAGGTTGTTGTGGACATTGGTTGCGGTTTGCGGTTTGTGGTTTCGTCAAGGTCACTGATTACGTCACGGTCACTGACCTACTTTCACATTCATGCACGTGTGTGAATGTGTTCGATTCTGTTGTATTTACAACTACTAATATATAATATATTATATATATATATATATATATATTATATATATAATATATATATAAAATTTTATATATATACATTTCCATTTGCTTTCACAATTATGAAACTTCAGAGAACAAAAGGTTGGGAACCCCTTTTGGGATAACGATCCGATTAATAGAACAAACGCGTTCACACATTCCACACACAAAAGTGATTGATGAGCTGCAGCTTTTTTTATATTCATTTATTCTACCTTTCTTCTTGCTCACCTTCTATGTAAATAGTAATGCGACGATAAAAAAAAATCACAATATGTCAAAATAAAAAATTATATTCCCCATCCGAAAATCATCCAAGTATTGCATATCTTTCTTTTTTTCTCGTTCTCTTTTTCTCAAAATTTACTTTTGTATAGATTTTAAATGCAGCTTTACGGCTAAATAAGGCAAGCCAAAAATAATTTTTCGACACATACGGGTATGGCAGGAACTTATTTCTCTTGTAAGATTAAACATTTGTTTTTCTCTTTTCCTACTTTATTTTATCTCTCTCCTTGTATGTCCATCCATTTTTTCACTTTCTATGTCACCCCCTTTTTTTTCTCTCTTTCTCTTTTCACTTCTACGTCGATGGCGATATGAGGAGGGAAATTTTTTTTTTCTATTCATTGATTTATATCACACCTTCTATGTCTCGAATTTTGGCGTTTTTTCTTTCATTTCTCTCTCTTTTTCGCCTTCAATGTAAATTTTACAGATTCTCTCATAAATCTTTTCCTGTCCTCTATATCTTTAAAATTTTGTTCTATATTTTATTTCTCTGTTTCTTTCTCTTTCTCATCTTCTACGTAGTTACCCAAGAATCACATTTTAAAATATTTTTTTTTTCTCTCTTTCTCATCTTCTATTTCATCTAATCTTTATTTTTATCGACTTTTCTTACATTGTCTTTCTCACCGTCTGTGTCATCTAAGATTCTATTTTTCCTTACTTTTTTCTTTCTCTCTTTCTTTTTCTCTAGGAAGGAAATCACACGTGAATCGCATTTTTCATTTATCTCTTTTTTTTCTTTAATTATCACCTACGTCATCCATTTTTTTTTCTTTTAGTTCTCTATTTCTCTTTCTTGCCTCCTATGTTAGATTAATGATATGAGAATCTCATTTTCCCGTCTCTCTTCTTCTCTTTCTCTCCGACTTTATAAAATACTAATAAGATTTCTCCAGATGTCTTAATTGGATGCGAAATCCAGAGAGCATTTACGGACGCCGAGACAGAACAAGAAATTAAACAGCTCTCTCTGCGAAATGTGTGTGTGTGTGTGTGTGTGTGTGTGTTAGGCATTTTATTTGGCACTTCATAGGTAGGTAAATAATAATACATCAAACTAGTTTTTATATTCATTAATTAGACACATTTTATCTTTAACACTTTATATAGTCAAAATACTCACACACATACATATATTTTTTTCTGATAGTTAGATAACAGATTAAAGTCTATATTCAAATGATTTAAAGCTAAAGGCAATTCGTCTGTTATTTTTGGCAACCTCCGAGGACATTGGTAGGGTTTCTGTGAGAAGTCAGTAGGATATCTCGGTAATACCTTTCTCTAAGAACAATTGCATCTTTCTTTCATTTGATTGTCGAATGTCTCCTATGGGTATGTTATAACTCATGCAGCATGCGTAAAGAGTATTGAAGTCAATATAAATAA
Organism: Penaeus monodon; assembly: GCF_015228065.2. NCBI lineage: Eukaryota > Metazoa > Arthropoda > Malacostraca > Decapoda > Penaeidae > Penaeus > Penaeus monodon. The sequence goes on from NW_023664325.1 coordinate 215,868, forward strand.
TATAATTGCTCTTTTGATTTGGTGCAACGTTACCTAGTTCCTTATTTCATGCTATGAAAAAAAAATCGGACAACGGTTGTAAAACCGCTTCTACCGTTATCTCTAATTAATATTCCCAACCCTGGATCTGATATCAGCTCAATCTTTAATTTGCTCG